>NW_027780409.1:0-290 GCF_054177405.1 Leptonychotes weddellii | reverse complement strand
GTAGATCCATTTTATCAAATGTGGTGGTTAATGCCATTTTGGAAATGAGTACCTCAGCATGTGAAGCATTTATTGGAAAGGCAGATCTTGGTATATTCCTGAAACCGATTCCATGTTATATAAAGACTTTAATTCAATTCAAAATAATGATGGGACTTACTAGTTTCCTCTTCAGAGCTCCAAAATTCTGCAAAGCAAAGTAATGGGATCAGAGAAGTCTATTTATAACCAGGGCTTGATGTGAAATAAAATTGGACATTTTGGACAAAGCAGAATTCCATCAGGGGTTG
>NW_027780408.1:0-290 GCF_054177405.1 Leptonychotes weddellii | reverse complement strand
GGGAAGAAACTGTTCAAACAAAAATATATCTTGCATTTCTTCAAGTTAAAAACCGTTAGTGGACAACTGAGCTGGCTCTAATATTTATACGTTAAATACAATTTGGCTTCTTACTTCTGAAAGCAAACTCTCCAGAGACATAGGATCCATCTTGCTGTAGACATTCCATAGACTCAAACTCACATCCTGCAACTGCAACGTAAGGGTAAAAACATATAAATAAATGAGTCAATATCACTATGACAACCAAAAGTATCATAAATGACTATTTTGGTGAAAATTCAGTGATT
>NW_027780407.1:0-290 GCF_054177405.1 Leptonychotes weddellii | reverse complement strand
CTGGGTGGCTCAGTCGTTAAGCGTCTGCCTTCGGCTCAGGTCATGATCCCGGGGTCCTGGGATCGAGCCCCGCATCGGGCTCCCTGCTCCGCGGGAAGCCTGCTTCTCCCTCTCCCACTCCCCCTGCTTGTGTTCCCTCTCTCGCTGTGTCTCTCTCTGTCAAAATAAATAAATAAAATCTTTAAAAAAAAAAAAAAAACTGGATCCGAATCCATGCCTCTTGATTCCTGACCTGGTGTTTTTTCGACACCAGTCTTTAGTTCTTCACCTGTCAACCAGGATGGGGCTGG
>NW_027780406.1:0-290 GCF_054177405.1 Leptonychotes weddellii | reverse complement strand
GATTAGAACAGCAGGTGCCCCTATTTAAAAACCTCTTATAAACCCAGGGTGGAGGCGGGCACATCTTCGTTTCTCAGGTGAAAGGGGCCACCACAGCTGTACGACAAAAGGCAATCACCAGAAAGCACAGAGGGGAGGGGAGGAAGTGTGTGTGTGTGTGTGGTGTAGGCAAGGGGGTCTCATTTATCACCCTTACTCAGGAGGAGAAGCTCTGTCTTTGCGTCCATCTGAAGACCTCCCCACATGGAGCCTGCAACCACTTCTAGAGCCTGGGCCCAAGAGCGCTGGGT
>NW_027780405.1:0-3556 GCF_054177405.1 Leptonychotes weddellii | reverse complement strand
TTTTTTTTTTTTTAAAGATTTTATTTATTTATTTGTGAGAGAGAGAATGAGAGAGAGCACATGAGAGGGGGGAGGGTCAGAGGGAGAAGCAGACTCCCTGCCGAGCAGGGAGCCCGATGCGGGACTCGATCCAGGGACTCCGGGATCATGACCTGAGCCGAAGGCAGTCGCTTAACCAACTGAGCCACCCAGGCGCCCATGTGTCCTGATTTTCATCTCTGCCCTGAATCCCATGTCTTTTCACCTTTTCACTGTCTTTACTTTGGGGAATATTCTACTTTTTTCTCCTGCATGATACTTTCTTCTCATTCTGTGGTTCATTACCATCAGCACACAAACATGTCTTAATATTAACCATCTTAAAACTTACTTTGACTTATTCTCCCCCAGCTACATCTGATTTGACTATTAAAGCAAATTTCCCAGTAGCAGTTCTGGACACTTTCCCTACGATATCACTGCTTTAATAATCTTACCTGGTCCAAAATTTTACATCTCATCTTTCTATTAATAACTACCAAATATTTTTGTTTATCTGGAATATCCTAAGCCGTAGACTAAAACAACCAAATAAACCCTCTCTATTAACAACTTAGAGGTTGATATCTTATATTTAACCAAACTCTTGATGTTTCTTCGTATTAAACCCTGTCTTCTCCAAATCTTCTCTAACTTTGTAGAAGGTACCACAAGTTTCTCAGGCTAAAAATCTAGTGTACAAGTCAGCTAAGGCTACCAGAGAAAATATCCATATACTCAATGACTTAAACAACAGTGTTTTTCTCATGGTTCTGGAGGCTCAAAATTCAAGCTCATGGGGTTTGTAGACAGCCACCTTCTCACTGTGTGCTAGAGAAAGAGAATTATGTGATATCTCTTCTTACAGGGTACTAATCACATCATGAGAACCCTATCCTCATGATCTCATCTAAACCCAATTAATTCTCAAAGGACCTTCGCCATATACTGTCACATTAGGCATTAGGGCTTCAACATGTGAATGTGGGAGGATGCAATTCCGTCAGTAACACCTAAGTATAAACCCTCACTTCCTCCTTTGTTGATCCTTTCTACAGTCAATTTACCCACAGATCCGATCACTTGTCACCATGTTGCTCTGACACAAGTTTAAGCCACATAGTTTATCTATGACATGGCAACAGCCTTCTAAATAGTCTTTCTGTTTTCTCATTGGGCTGTAAGTCCTTTGTAAACTCAGAGGTCAGGGTCTTAGTTTGGGATGCTATAAGAAACTACCACAGATTGGGTGGCTTATTTCTCATAGTTCTGAGGCTGCAAGTCCAATATCAGGGTACCAGCATGGTCAGATTCTGCTGAGAGCCTTCCTCCAAGTTGCAGATTGCCAACTTCTTATTGTATCCACACACAGCAGAGAGCTCTCTGGGGTTCCTTTTATAAGGACACTAATTCATTCATGAGGACTGCATTCTGAAGACTTAATTACCTCCCACAGGCTCCAGACCTCCTAATAGTAGAGCTTAGGATTTCAATATATGAATGGGGTGGGGGCACAAACATCAGTCCATTGCTGCCAGAGTAATCTTTTTAGATCCAGCCATGTTATTCCTCTGCTAAAATCCTCCCAATAGCTTCCCTGGCAACTTTCCTTCCCATGGCCTCACTTTTCTTTGCTGATAATCTATTTTACCTTATCTCCATCTTCTCTACACTGGCCTTTTCCAAACCTTGGTTATATTAATCTCTTTGTATTTCAGAGCTTCTCCATTTGTTAATCTTCTAGAAGTGGTTCTCCTGCAGACCCTTGTATGGCTGCCTCATCATTTACGCCAAGTGTCTTCTCTTCACAGAAGCTTCTCTGATGGACAACTTAAGCTAATGAAGCTGTCTGTTAATGGCTCATGATTGATCATGTTCTATTTTCCTATTGCAGTCATTATCTCAAATTTTCTTTTGTGTATGTTTATGTGTAGGTTTGTGTTCGGCCATTAAAATGGAACCTCCTCGAGAGCAGGAATGCGGTCTTTCTCAACATTTCATAACTAACACTTAGAAATGTTGCTGCACATAGGAAGCCATTAATAAATATTTGCTGACTGGTTCATGCTTTGTGATAACACACACATTAGGATCCTCTAAAATGCATAGTCTCAGAGTATCTGTAGAGTTTAACTGGTTTGGGAGAGAGAGAAAAAAAATCTAACTTATACATTTATCAGACACCTATTGCATAGTGCTGGTCAACAAACACCACTAATTGAGAAATATTTTATATAGTATCTCTGATGTTTTGCACCATTTACTGTGAGAACTAATTTTTACATTCATATGTTTGAAAAAACAAATCCCAGGCCAAAGAGTTCACCTGAAATGATTTTTCTTTATAAAAAGATTTTTCTGTATATACTTAAGGCTGTCTATTGCTCATGACTCCTTTAAGTCTTATAACTTAAGACTGTCTCATGAAGTTTGTTATACCAATTAACCAGCCATTTTCAGCAGGCTTTAAAGAAACTCCTCTAAAAAGCTACCATTCTTACTATTTGGATTTTTCTGAATTTTGACTATCTTCCTAATTCAGTGATTCTCTTGTTGTAATGTGCATTAAGAACCATATGGGTAGTCAAGAGAAAGGCACAAAAATGTGATAAAAATGTAGATTCTACCTCATCCCCACGTTTGCTCAGAAATCTACATTTTGAGTAAACATACCAGATGATTCCAATGCAGGTAATGCTACATTTAATTCTCAAATAAAATCAATGAGATTGATTCTTTGAAGAGTTATCCTTTCTTAGTGGATGGCTCCATGGGAACAATTTGTTGGTAGCTTGTATCTTTAAAAACATCCAATATAAGGAATATATGCTGTTTTAGAAAATTTGGAAAGTACTGAATAATATGCAGATGGTGAATATCACTTGTAATCCTATGGTTACAGGCAACCACTGTTAACTTGATAACACATTTCTTAATATAAATGCTTTTCTATTTTTTATAAGCACATACAATATACCAGGCACCGAATATACAATACATATGTAAGCAAGATGAAAATGTATCTGTTCTCATGAAGATATATCATGAAGATATATATAGACATATATATATGTGTGTGTGTGTTATATAATATCAATTGGTGCGGTCATCAACAATTCTTAATGGTTAAAAAAATATTTCATTGCATAGATGGACTACAGCTTTTAAAACTATTCTAGTGTTCAATATTTAAGATGCATAAAAAACATCTTTCTGTATAATATTCACCTAGGTTTTAGATTATTTTTATATGGATACCTCTTAAAAGCACAATTTACAGAAACGGTGAATAAACAACACACAGGAGGGTGCCTGGGTGGCTCAGTTGGTTAAGTGACTGCCTTCGGCTCAGGTCATGATCCTGGAGTCCCTGGATCGAGTCCCGCATTGGGCTCCCTGCTCGGCAGGGAGTCTGCTTTGCCCTCTGACCCTATCCCCTCTCGTGTGTTCTCTCTCTCTCATTCTCTCTCTCACAAATAAATAAAATCTTTAAAAAAAAAACAACAACAACACCACACAGCAAATGGTTTGTAAAAAA
>NW_027780404.1:0-290 GCF_054177405.1 Leptonychotes weddellii | reverse complement strand
GAGTCCTGGTACATAGTGAGCACTCCTGAACAGTAGTAGTGGCAGTTATGATAGTAGTCATGTAAGTAGTATTAACTATTTATATTGTGTTCATTATAACTATCTGAGCTGGTGTTACTGAACAGGAAATTCACACTATAAGATAGAGAGCCAGACTGTATATAAGTTAGGAAAAGTAGTATTAACTATTTATATTGTGTTCATTATAACTATCTGAGCTGGTGTTACTGAACAGGAAATTCACACTATAAGACAGAGAGCCAGACTGTATATAAGTTAGGAAAAGTAGT
>NW_027780403.1:0-290 GCF_054177405.1 Leptonychotes weddellii | reverse complement strand
TTAGTTTGTAAAGATAAAAAATCATACATGTGTTAGGAATTATTATTAAGTTCTGTGTCTATCTATCTATCCATCTATCATCTATCATCTCTCTATCTTTCCATCTACCATCTCCATTTAATCATTCCACCTCTTTCCACAAAGGATTTGAGGTGGCATTGATTAAATTATAGAATCACAGCTAATATTTGCCTAGTGTTCTCTCATTGGTGTGCATTACTTTATTTAATCCTCGTAATGGTCCTATGAGGGGAGCATCCCATCTCTCCTTTTACTGATGAGCCAACTGG
>NW_027780402.1:0-290 GCF_054177405.1 Leptonychotes weddellii | reverse complement strand
TGACGCTCTTGTCCACTGAGAGTGATGTCTCCTTGTTGCTTATTTGTAAGCTTTCATTTACTCAGTTGCTAGTGAGAGGTAAAATAGTTTCATGTTTATTGGCAATTTGTAGGTTTCCTGCCTTGCTTCTTGGAGGTATCTGTGTATTTGTTTATTGGTAGAGTCATTTTTTTATTAGTGATTGAGAGCACTTTGTGCAGTAGGGACAGAAATATCTATTTAGATGTGTTGCGGCTGTTTTTGGCTATTTCTGTTACTTGTGTTCTAGCCTTTCTGAGCAAGGCTTTCCT
>NW_027780401.1:0-290 GCF_054177405.1 Leptonychotes weddellii | reverse complement strand
GAGCACTGGGTGTTATACGAAAACAATGAATCATGGATCCCTACATCAAAAACTAATGATGTATGGTGACTAACATAACATAATAAAATTAAAAAAAAAAAAAAAAAGGAAAAAAGAAAGAAAAAAAGTAAGAACCACTGCCCTTGCAGAGAGTTTCCATTCCCTCACAGCCTTGCACATTGTAGATGTTTGTCAATTTTGTCTCCACACAAGCTATGCTGTATGTATTTTACACAAAGTAAAATAGAAAGGAAATAGTTGAGATTTAAACAGTTGAGGCAAGTTGTAAT
>NW_027780400.1:0-290 GCF_054177405.1 Leptonychotes weddellii | reverse complement strand
ATACTAATATTTTTCTTTGCTTTCCTCAGGAAGAAATCTTTAGCCCTAACTGGCAATGTCACTTTTAGTTTTGTCATACCTCTAAGAATACATTCTCCTCCTTGTCCAAGACAAGAATCCTTAGGAAATAAAGGTTGCTTTTAAAGTTAGAATAAAAGATAATAGGGGCGCCTGGGTGGCTCAGTCGTTGAGCGTCTGCTTTCGGCTCAGGTCACGATCTCAGGGTCCTGGGATCGAGCCCCGCATCGGGCTCCCTGCTCCGCGGGAAGCCTGCGTCTCCCTCTCCCACT
>NW_027780399.1:0-290 GCF_054177405.1 Leptonychotes weddellii | reverse complement strand
GGTTCTGTGTTAAAATCTAGAAATGATGGTCCTTTTCCTTAAAGAATTTACAGTTTCTGAATACTCAGAAACAAGCTCTGTGAGGGACATAGTCAAACCAAACATGAATCAAGATATTAGATTTCTTCTAAGCAGCATGTTTTATTCTCAAGAAAATAATATAACTTTTAAATCAAAAACTTAAAATTCCAACTGCCTGACTCAGTCAGAAAAGTATGCAACTTTTGTTCTTGGGGTTGTAAGTTTGAGCCCCATGTTGGGTGTAGAGATTACTTAAAAAAATAAAATCT
>NW_027780398.1:0-290 GCF_054177405.1 Leptonychotes weddellii | reverse complement strand
CAGGGGGGGAAATCAGAAGGGGAGATGAACCATAAGAGACTATGGACTCTGAGAAACAAACTGAGGGTTCTAGAGGGGAGGGGGGGGTGAGTTAGCCTGGTGATGGGTATTAAAGAGGGCATGTACTGAATGGAGCAGTGGGTGTTATACACAAACAATGAATCATGGAACACTACATCAAAAAGTAATAATGTAATGTATGGTGATTAACATAATAAAAAAAGATACCATTTAAAATAACTACAATAAAAATGAGGTGCCTAAAAATAAAATGAACACAGGATGTAGGT
>NW_027780397.1:0-290 GCF_054177405.1 Leptonychotes weddellii | reverse complement strand
TCACCGATGTCCTCTTTTCTCTCCCCAGGATTCCATCCAGGATATACCACAATACCTTACACGCCATTCCTTCTTTGGTGTCCTCTGGTACGTGACCATTTTTCAAGCCTTTCCTTGTTTTAGATAACCTTGACAGTTTTGAGGTATAGTGCTGGGTATTTTGTAGCCTTCTCTCAATTTGACTTTGTCTGGTGTTTTTCTCATGATCAGGCTGGGGGTATGGGGTTTTTTTTGGAGGAAGACTACAGAGGCAAAGTGCCTTTCTCATCACATGGCATGATATGTATATA
>NW_027780396.1:0-290 GCF_054177405.1 Leptonychotes weddellii | reverse complement strand
GTGCACAGGGACGGGTGTGAGCTGGACGCGGAGGGAGAATTTTGCAGCTCCACATGCTTACACTCAGTTTGTCTACACACACACTCCATTCAGTCAACGGCAGCCATGTTTTAGTGATAGATGTGCGAGACACGCCATTAAGCAGTTGAGGCTTGTATCATAATTGAGACGGGGTTCCCGCCTCTGTAAACGGGCATGTGCTTCATGTTTTCCAGATGGAATCTGTTCCAAGTTTTAAGACATGAAAAATGTGGTGTCAAGTTAGTGATGCACTACCCCAGGAAAGGGCC
>NW_027780395.1:0-290 GCF_054177405.1 Leptonychotes weddellii | reverse complement strand
GAGAGACCAGGTGTGAGCCTCCAGGTGCTCCCCACACTGAGGTTGTACAGACAATGCTTCCTTATCCCAGCAACAATGTATGACAACAGGTACAGGGTACTGTCAACCAAGGAAGTCACCGGAGCCTTGGTGTCCAGGGTTTTTATTGGTGGTCAGTCACATAGGCATGGCGTGCCTGGATGGCTGACCTCAGTTCCTCGGTCTTCATCCCCTCCAGAACACAGGCTGATATGGCGTGACCCAAAGCCTCCATCACAAATCCATTTGTTAGCACAAACTCTCTGGCATGG
>NW_027780394.1:0-3556 GCF_054177405.1 Leptonychotes weddellii | reverse complement strand
ACTCTCTGAACAGAAAAGCGACCACTTTCTGGAAGGTAGGACGTGTAGAGAAGTGAATCGGAGGCAATATTCGGGAAGATAGATGGCAGGGGAGGGGGCCTCCGTCAGCCGCTTCTGGCAAGTGATAGAGCCGCGGAGCACAAAATCAGAACTTTTAGAAGTCTGCTCTGCTGAGGGACGTCGCTCCAGTGGCTAAGCGGGGGAGGGGGGGAACGCTTGCTGGGAGAGTGTGGTCTCAGGACCCTCAGGGTCACAGAAAGACCGGGGGTGCCTGAGTGCAGCAGAGCTCCCAGGTATCGGAGCGGGGAGGCCGGCTGCAGAGACAGAGCCGAGGCGCAGGCTCTCAGCTCGGGGTTGCCATAAACCATGATCCACAGCACAGTCGGGCCACTGTTCCTCCAGCAGGGATACCCAACAAGCAGCAAATCCGGAGAGACTCTCCTTCCTCCCCCGGGAGGAGTGGCACGGGAGCGCATCGCCAGGATCTTCTGGGCTTGGAGACTCCACACGGGGTCGTGCTCCAGAGATAGAAATGCCCGGTCACAGGCCGGATGAGCACGGAGTGCGGCCAGAGACCGGGGAGACGGGAGTGACTGACTGCTTTTCTGTGGGGGTGCACTGAGGAGTGGGGCCCCGAGTTCTCAGCTCCTCCGGGGTGGAGACGGGGAGGCCACCATTTTCACTGTCGTCCTCCAAAGCTGAACAGAAAGCTTGCAGGGAACAAAAGCTCCTGAAATCAAATCCGAGCAGATTACTTAGCCCGGACCTGGCAAGGGTGGGGCAATTCCGCGTTCAGCAAAGACATTTGGGAACCACGGCAACAGGCCCCTCCCCCAGAAGATCAGCAAGAACAGCCAGCCAAGACCAAGTTTACCGATCAATGAGAACAGCAGAACGCCAGCAAGAGGGGAATACTGCACATAGAATTCATGGCTTTTCTACCATGACTCTTTAATCTTTCAAAGTTAATTTTTTTTTGAATTTTTCTTTTTCCCTTTTTCAACCAACATCTTATCAATCCCTTTTTTTTAAAATATTTTTTATTTTTCATTTTTAGAGTCATATTCTATCCCTTCATAGTAGTTAACCTTATTTTTGGTATATATATATAAGTTGTTCTGTCTTTAAAATTTGGGGATACAGTTTCTTCTAACAGATCAAAATATGCCCTAAATCTCTAGTGTATGGCTTTGTTCTAGTCTCCTGCCTGATCACATTCTCTCCCTTTTTTTTTTAAATCCTCTTTTTTCTTTTTTCAACCAACTTCTTATCAATTCCTCTTATAAAATCTTTTATAATTTTCATCTTTACAGTCATATTCCATCCCTTCATCGTACTAACCCTTATTTTTGTACATATATGTTTTTCTTTCTTTAAAATTTTGGGAGACACTTTCTTCTACCAGACCAAAATACGCCCAAAATCTAGTGTGTGGCACTGATCTATGGACCAGCCTGATCATATTTCATCATATTCTGTTTTGTTTTGTTTTGTTTTTGTTTGTTTTTATCTTTTTCTTTTTTTTTTTTCTTTCTTTTCCTTTCTTTTCCCCCAGTTTCAGGTCTTTTCTGATTTGTTTAGTGTATATTTTCTGGGGACTTGTTACCCTGTTAGCATTTTGTTCTCTCATTCACCTATTCTCCTCTGGACAAAATGAAAAGATGGAAAAAATCACCTCAACAAAAAGAACAAGAGGCAGTACGGACTGCCAGGGACCTAATCAATATGGACATTAGTAAGATGTCAGAACTAGAGTTCAGAATGATGATTTTAAAGATACTAGCTGGGCTTCAAAAAAGCATGGAAGTTATTAGAGAAACGCTTTCAGGAGAAATAAAAGAACTAAAATCTAACCAAGTCAAAATCAAAAAGGCTATTAATGAGGTGCAATCAAAAATGGAGGCTCTAACTGCTAGGATAAATGAAGGAGAAGAGAGATTCAGTGATATAGAAGAGAAAATGATGGAAAATAAAGAAGCTGAGAAAAAGAGATAAACAACTACTGGATCACGAGGGCAGAATTCAGGAGATAAGTGATAACATAAGATGAAACAATATTAGAATAATTGGGGTCCCAGAAGAAGAAGAAAGAGAGAGGGACAAAAGGTATATTGGAGCAAATTATAGGAGAGAACTTCCCTAATTTGGGGAAGGAAACAGGCATCAAAATCCAGGAGGCACAGTGAACCCCTCTCAAAAATCAATAAAAATAGGTCAACACCCCGACATCTAATAGTAAAAGTTACGAGTCTCAGAGACAAAGAGAAAATCCTGAAAGCAGCTCGGGAGAAGAGATCTGTAACCTACAATGGTAGAAATATTAGATTGGCAACAGACCTATCCACAGAGACCTGACAGACCAGAAAGGACTGATGTGATGTATTCAGAGCACTAAATGAGAAAAACAGACAGCCAAGAATACTATATCCAGCTAGGCTGTCATTGAAAATAGAAGGAGAGATAAAAAGCACCCAGGACAAACAAAAACTAAAGGAATTTGCAAACACAAAACCAGCCCTACAAGAAATCTTGAAAGGGGTCCTCTAAGCAAAGAGGGAGCCTAAAAGCAACATAGACCAGAAAGGAACACAGACAATATACAGTAACAGTCAACTCACAGGCAATACAATGGCACTAAATTCATATCTTTCAATAGTTACCCTGAATGTAAATGGGCTAAATGCCCCAATCAAAAGACACAGTCTATCAAAATGGATAAAAAAACAAGACCCATCCATATGCTGTCTGCAAGAGACTCATTTTAGACCCAGAGACACCCCCAGATTGAAAGTGAGGGGGTGGAAAACCATTTACCATGCTAAAGGACACAAAAAGAAAGCTGGGGAGGCAATCCATATATCAGACAAATTAGATTTTAAACCAAAGACTATAATAAGAGATGAGGAAGGACACTATATCCTACTTAAAAGGTCTATCCAACAAGAAGATCTAACAATTGTAAATATCTATGCCCCTAACATGGGAGCAGCCGATTATATAAGCCAATTAATAACAAAAGCTAAGAAACACATTGACAACAATACAATAATAGTGGGGGACTTTAACAGCCCCCTCATTGAAATGGACATCATCTAAGCAATTGAAATCATCTAAGCAAAAGATCAACGGAAATAAAGACTTTAAATGACACACTGGACCAAATGGACTTCACAGATATATTCAGAACACTCCATCCCAAAGCAACAGAATACACATTCTTCTCTAGTGCCCATGGAACATTCTCCAGAATAGATCACATCCTAGGTCACAAATCAGGTCTCAACCAGTACCAAAAGATTGGGATCATTCCCTGCATATTTTCAGACCACATGCTTTGAAACTAGAACTCAAAAACAAGAGGAAAGTTGGAAAGAACTCAAATACATGGAGGCTAAAGAACATCCTACTAAAGAATGAATGGGTCAACCAGGAAATTAAAGAAGAATTTTAAAAATTCATGGAAACAAATGAAAATGAAAACACAACTGTTCAAAATCTTTGCGATACAGCAAAGGTAGTCCTAAGAGGAAAGTATATGGCAATAAAACTTTTCTCA
>NW_027780393.1:0-290 GCF_054177405.1 Leptonychotes weddellii | reverse complement strand
TGCGCGGTGAGCGCGGCGCTCTGGGAGCTCAGGGTGGAGTTCTCCACCTGCCGAGAGGGAGAAGGGGCTGCCTCACAGACCCAGCGTCCCCACGCGCGACAACCGCGCCAACACCAGAGGGGACGCCAAGACCCTGGGGACCCTCGGGGCAGGCAACACCCCGCCGCCAAGACAGTTCTCTCTGAACTGCAGGAACTGCCCTGGGAAGAGGCTCATCAGACTGTCACACGGGCTCTGTCCTGCACCCCTCCCCAAAGGTGACCTTTTGGGGCAAATTATGTCCTTTCTCG
>NW_027780392.1:0-290 GCF_054177405.1 Leptonychotes weddellii | reverse complement strand
GGCGCCTGGGTGGCTCAGTTGGTTGAGCGACTGCCTTCGGCTCAGGTCATGATCCTGGAGTCCCTGGATCGAGTCCCGCATCGGGCTCCCTGCTCAGCGGGGAGCCTGCTTCTCCCTCTGACCCTCCCCCCTCTCGTGTGCTCTCTCTCTCTCTCATTCTGTCTCCAATAAATAAATAAAATCTTTAAAAAAAAAAAAAAAAAGAATGAACTGGAAATAAGCCAGCTCCCCAACCCTATCCCTACACCCACACCCACCCCTTCTGGAAAGACTAGGAATTATGTTGAACT
>NW_027780391.1:0-290 GCF_054177405.1 Leptonychotes weddellii | reverse complement strand
TTCTTCTTCTTTTTTTTTTCTTAACATATATTAAATTTAGCAATCTTTTATTAAGACCCATGGTTTGTTGTTGTTTTTATACCTTGTTTGGCAGATCCTCTACCAAGGTCTGAAAGACGTTCTTGCTTATTTTCTGCTAAATATTTAAAACTTTTCCATTAGATTATTAAATCTTTAAATGATGTGGGTTTGAATTCTGTGCATATGTGAGACAGAGATTTATTGCTTTCTTTTTCTTTATGGATAATGAGTTTTTCTATTTGTTTAGTTAGTCCATTGTTTCCTCAGAC
>NW_027780390.1:0-290 GCF_054177405.1 Leptonychotes weddellii | reverse complement strand
CCTGGGATATTTATTTAAAGAAGAGAATACTAGGCCCCACTCTGACTTTTGAATTAGAACTCACGGGGTGATTCTGACATGTAACCAGGTTTATAAAATCTTGAGCTAAACTTTAAGTTACCAATTAGTAAACTACTAAATTTTTAAAAAGTATCTGCTTTCACATACAAAGATGCTACTTCAATATTTTATGGGGTATTCTAAGTAGTAATTTTTTTTTTCCAGAAGTGCTGCTCAATTCATGCTGACTCTGCAACAAATTTCCTACCAATCTTTTTCTAAAATGGGGT
>NW_027780389.1:0-290 GCF_054177405.1 Leptonychotes weddellii | reverse complement strand
TGTCTTTCTTGGGTCTTAGAGACACTGTACTTGACTTGTGTGCATCTAAGCACTGGAGACTGAATGTATTTTGGCAGGCACAGTTTCTCAACCTCAGCACTGTTGACATTTAGAGTCAGATCATCCTTATTGTTGGGGGACAGGGGGCTGTCCTGTGCACTGTAAGATGTTGAGCAGCATTCCTGGCCCCTACCTACTGGATGCCAGTAACACCCTCAACCAAAAATGTCTTTAGACACTGCCAAATGTCTGCAGGATGGGGTGGAGCGGGGGGCAAAATTACCACAGGT
>NW_027780388.1:0-290 GCF_054177405.1 Leptonychotes weddellii | reverse complement strand
GGAGTTAGGGTTTACAATTTCGTTATTAAAATGGCTGACATTTATATTTACTATATTCAAAATACTATTTTAAAGCTACATATGTATACATATTAACTCACAAAATATAACTCAAAAAATATGACATAATTTTTTTTTTGCTATAGAAGCAATAAACATTCATTGCAGAAATGGGGGGGATGGATCAGAAAAGAAAAAATAAATTAAAACTACCACACCAGCAACAAACTCCTTTTAATATCTTGCTATATTTGCTTTCAGCCTTTTTTCAATACACATATACACTCAAT
>NW_027780387.1:0-290 GCF_054177405.1 Leptonychotes weddellii | reverse complement strand
TGACCTGAGCCGAAGGCAGTCGCTCAACCAACTGAGCCACCCAGGCGCCCTCCTCTGAGTAGTCTTGAGCAACTTTCTCAGGCTCTCTGAACCTGTTTTATCACTGGTGACATCCAGGTGATAACACCTCCTTAGGATCATGTGTGCAAATGTATGCAAAGAGCCCTCACATATTGCCTGGGACATTTCTAATCCCCCTCGCTCCTTGCTGTTCTTTTTAACCTCTCCTCACATTCTTCTTTTTTTTTTTTTTTATTCTTATGTTAATCCCCATACATTACATCATTAGT
>NW_027780386.1:0-290 GCF_054177405.1 Leptonychotes weddellii | reverse complement strand
GTATGATATAAAGTCGGTACATCTTACGTTACCGGGTAAGGGCATAACGGGGGGAAGAAAGCAAAGATATTTGTTTAATACACACACATACACACACACACACAATCAGGAGGAAATACTCAATGACAATTATAATCATTGTTTCAGTAACTGATCACATGTTGTAGCTGGTATTGGTGATCTAGTCTTCATTCCTGAAGGGTCCGGGCCATTAGCAGTCCTGCCTGAATTGTGTTGTTGTAGTTTTCCATTGACATTAATGACAGGGCATGGTCATATTCAGAGAGGGG
>NW_027780385.1:0-290 GCF_054177405.1 Leptonychotes weddellii | reverse complement strand
CTTTATATCTCTCAACAGGAACACCTTACTGTGTTGTAATTTTCACACTTACTTTTAATACTATTTCAGAATAAATCATATATTAATATGACTCAATATAAATCAAAATAATGGGACAAAATGTTATTTTTTTAATAACTTCTGACTCCTGACACATCAAGTTTGGAGTGAGATACGGAGTGTGACTTTTGCAGACCTTTCATTTATTGAGTAGATTCCCTTAAGTCTTTAACACATTTTTTTTTATTCTTATGTTAATCCCCATACATTACATCATTAGTTTTAGATGT
>NW_027780384.1:0-290 GCF_054177405.1 Leptonychotes weddellii | reverse complement strand
TCACCATCATCATCACCATCATCACCACCATCATCATCACCATCATCACCATCACCACCATCATCACCATCATCACCACCATCGTCACCATCATCATCATGACCATTACCATCACCATCATCATATCTAATCTTTAAAATGACCCATGCCAGATGGCAATTTAAGTGCTATATCTACATTAGCTTACTTAATTCACCCCTCAGCCTTCTAAGGCATGCACTATTATTATTATCTGCATTTTATAGGTGCAGACCCCGGAGCACAGGGGGTACACTAATTTGCTCAAGGTT
>NW_027780383.1:0-3557 GCF_054177405.1 Leptonychotes weddellii | reverse complement strand
CCTTTATCTGATAAGATACTTGCAAATATCTTCTCCCATTCTGTAGGTTGTCTTTCGGTTTTGTTGACTGTTTCCTTTGCTGTGCAAAAGCTTTTATCTCAATGAAGTCCCAATAGTTCATTTTTGCTTTTGTTCCCCTTGCCTTTGAAGATGTATCTAGCAAGAAGTTGCTGCGGCTGAGGTTCAAAGAGGTTGCTGCCTGTGTTCTCCTCTGGTATTTTGATGGATTTCTGTCTCACATTTAGGTCTTTCATCCATTTTGAATCTTTTTTTTGTGTATGGTGTAAGGAAATGGTCCAGTTTCATTCTTCTGCATGTGGCTGTCCACATGCAGCAGAAAAAAATGTGACCATTTTTTTTTTTAAAGATTTTATTTATTCATTTGACAGAGAGAGACACAGCAAGAGAGGGAACACAAGCAAGGGGAGTGGGAGAGGGAGAAGCAGGCTTCCCGCCAAGCAGGGAGCCCAATGCAGGACTCGATCCCAGGACCCTGGGATCTTGACCTGAGCTGAAGGCAGATGCTTAACGACTGAGCCACCCAGGCACCCTCCCAGCACCATTTGTTAAAGAGACTGTCTTTTATCCACTGGATATTCTTTCCTGCTTTGTCAAAGATTAGTTGACCATAGAGTTGAGGGTCCATTTCTGGGTTCTCTATTCTGTTCCATTGATCTATGTGTCTGTTTTTGTGCCAGTACCATATTGTCTTGATGATTACAGTTTTGTAATACAGCTTGAAGTCCCAAATTGTGATGCCACCAGCTTTGGTTTTCTTTTTTAACATTCCTTTGCCTGTGCGTTTTTTTTTTGTTTTTTTTTTTAATTTATTTGAGTATACGTGACACACAATGTTACATTAGTTTCAGGTGTACAACATAGTGATTCAACTTCTCCGAGTCCTAATGTGGCTTTTCCCCCCAAGTTTGCTAATTAATGAATAAAATTTTAAATAAAAAAATGTGTAGCTACCATCTGTCACCATTCAATGCTATTACAATATCATTGATTATATTTCCTATACTGTGCCTTTTATTCCCATGACTTATTCGTTTCATAACTGGAAGCCTGTGTCTCCTTCTCCTTTTCACCCATTTGCCCATCTTTCTACCACCCCTTCCCTCTGGCAACCATTAGTTTGTTTCCTATATTTATGGATCTAATGCTGCTTTTTGTTTGTCTGTTTATTCATTTGTTTTGGTGTTTAGGTTTCACATATGAGTGAAATCATATGGTATTTGTCTTTCTCAGTCTTATTTCACTTAGCTTAATACCTTATCGGTCCATCCATGTTGTTACAAAGGGCAAAATCTCATCCTTTTTGTTGCTGTGTAATATTCCATTATATAGATGGATGATAGGTAGGTAGATAGATAGATGATAGATAGATAGATAGATAGATAGATAGATAGATAGATAGATAGATAGATACACACATACACATTACATCTTCCTTATACATTTATCTATCGATAGACAGTTGTGTTACTTCCCTGTCTTGGCTATTGTAAATAATGTTGCTATAAACAGAGGGGTACATACATCTTTTCAATTCACTGTTTTTGTTTTCTTTGGGTAAATTACCCAGTAGTGGAATTATTGGATCATAGGGTATTTCTATTTTTAATTTTTTGAAGAATCTCCATACTATCTTCCACAGTGGCTGTACCAGTTTGCATTCCCAACAGCATATGAGAGGTCCCTTTTCTCCACATTCTTGCCCACACTTGTTTTTTCTTGTCTTTTTGATTTTAGCCATTCTGACAGGTGTGAGGTGATATCTCATTGCATTTTTGGTTTGCATTTCCCTGATGATGAATGATGCTGAGCATCTTTTTATGCATCTGTTGGCCATCTGTATGTCTTCTTGGGAGAAATGTCTATTCAGTACTCTGCCCATTTTTTTAATCAGAGTGTTTCATTTTTTTTGGTGTTGAGTTGTATATGTTTCTTATATTTTGGATACTAACCCCTTATTGTATATATCATTTGCACATAACTTTTCCCATTCAGTAGGTTGCCCTTTTGTTTTGTTGATGGTTTTCTTTGCTGTGCAGAAGCTTTTTATTTCAATATAGTCCCAATAGCTTATATTTGCTTTTGTTTCCCAAAAGTCTTGACAATTTCCAAAGCCAGATTTGAAGGTGGCTTTTTCCAGAAGCATTCTTTGATTCTTTGGTTTGATATGATCTTTTCCTCTTCTGTTTTTCCATCACGTAGCCTCTCATGTTATGTCTCTGTCTCTTCTGCCCTGTATTCTAGCATCTGTTTCCTTTCTTTGATTATAAGTGACTTGAGCTCAGATCTCCTTGAGGTCTTGTTTATAATTCTCACTCATTAAATCATTTTATGAGTGAATGGAATTTTAAAAGTTCTAGATGTTTGGGATTTTATAAAAGTATTTATTCTCTCCCAGTTCTGGAAGCCACTAGTCCAGTATCACTGGGCCCAAATCAAACTGGGCTCTTTCTGGAAGTTCTAGGGGAGAGTACATTACTTACCTCTTCCAGCTTATGTGGCTACCAGCATTCCTTGCCTTGTGATTCCATTAATTCAATCTTTGTCTGTCTTCACATTGCTTTCTGTGTGTGTGCAGTCTCCCTTTGCCTCTCTTGTATAAGAACTCTGATAATAGTATTTTAGATCCTGCCTGAATAGTCCAGGACAAGATCCTTAACTTAATCATATCTGCAAAGACCCTTTTTCCATTTATAGGTTCTAGGGATTAGGACTTGATAGCTTTGGGATATCATCCATCCTACTACAGGTATATAGCATTTGATCCAAAGAAATATAACATTTTTTAATGTTGAGTCTGTTTCTCTATTTGAAAGTGAAGGGCAGGGTAAAAGGCAGTGTCAGAGTTGACAAAGGTTTGGTAGTAAGGGATGAAGAATATATATTTATTGAATATATTTTACATTCAATGCAATGTTACATTTTAAGCATTCTAATTAGTTTTGATAAATTTATACATTCGTATAATCACACCTACAATCAATGTACAGAACATTTTTTTATTACCCCCACACAGGCCCCTTGTGTTCATTCCATTATGATCTACTTTTCATCCCCTGTTGATGAACATTTGAATTTGTTTCCAGTTTGAAACTATCGTGAGTAAACCTGCTGTGAACTTTTATGTATAAGTCTTTCTGTAGATATACGCTTGCTTGCTTCTGTTTTCTTTCTTATATGTTTTCTTATATGCTTGTTTTGTTTTGTTTTTCTTTTTCACAGTCCATCTGCCTATTTTATTTTCCACAGCTTCATAAAGCCATGCCTTAAAATAAACAGATATGGACAAACTTAGCAATAAATGTGATGACAAGTGTTTGTGGGACATCCTGTCTTTCCTGTTTCTATTATGGAGACAGAGAGTAGTCACATCAAAGAAAAACTCCTACTTCTATTTCTTTTTTTTTATTATTCTTATGTTAATCCCCATACATTACATCATTAGTTTTAGATGAAGTGTTCCATGATTCATTGTTTGTGCATAACACCCAGTGCTCCATGCAGAATGTGCCCTCCTCAATACCCACCACCAGGCTAAC
>NW_027780382.1:0-290 GCF_054177405.1 Leptonychotes weddellii | reverse complement strand
CCTCCCAGGACCTGGCACCCAGAGTGTAGAGTCTTGTTGGTCTACTCACATGTTGGACAAGGAATTTTTCAAATATCAGAACAAGCAACTCTCCAGGTTGGCCCCAGATAGTTCTTGTTACCATCATACATGCCTGGTTAGAACAGGGATGATGGGGAGGAAGGGGGAGAGATGCCCATCCCAGGCCTACCCCACTCCCTGGCCAAGCTCAGACCAACTTGTAGGAAGAGCACCAGCTTCTGGAACCAGACCAGTCGGGATTCAATTGTCACCTCCTCCATGGCCCAGCT
>NW_027780381.1:0-290 GCF_054177405.1 Leptonychotes weddellii | reverse complement strand
TCGCTTCCGCCTTTGCTCACACTGCCGCTCAGCACTGCCTCCAGTGGCGGGAAGCTGCATTTCCTCTTCTTCCACCGTCTCGCACACTGCAGCTCAGCACTGCCTCCAGTGGCGGGAAGCTGCACTGCCTTGGCTTCCAGGGTCCTACCGCCACTGGAGGCAGTGCTGAGGGGCAGTGCGAGCCACGCTGGAAGTGCCATGCAGATTGCTGCCCCTGGATGCATGGTGAGCTGCAGTGCGAGAGTCGCTGGAAGCTGTGGCAGTGCAGCTTCCCGCCACTGGAGGCAGTG
>NW_027780380.1:0-290 GCF_054177405.1 Leptonychotes weddellii | reverse complement strand
GGGGGGGAGAGAACACTTACAACAGCCCTGCTCATCCGAGCCATTCTCGCAGTCCACCTGGCCGTCACATCTCCAGAGCTGAGAGATACAACGGTTCACACGGCCCCCACAGCTGAAGTCCCCCGACTTACAGGTGACAGACACTGTGGGAGAAACAGGACTGAGCCTTCCCTCAGAGGGAAGCCCAATCTGACGTCCCCAGCCCCAGCTTCGCAGAGCAAAAACACAGTTTTCAGAAAGAGGGGGCCAAGCCCACCTTTCTGGGACAAAAAAAAAAAAAAATCAGACAT
>NW_027780379.1:0-290 GCF_054177405.1 Leptonychotes weddellii | reverse complement strand
TTTGTGTTAAGTATAAGGAAAGGGTTGAGGTTCATTCTGTTTTTCCATATGGATAATAAGTTTTTTTGCACCATTTGTGAAAAGACTTTCTCATTGAATCACTTTGATGTCTTTGTTAAAAGTCAATTGTGTGTAAAAGTGTTGGTCTGTATTTAAACCCATCTATTCTGTTCTGTTCATTTATTTGCGTGTCTTACAGTGATGCCACACTGTTTTGATTGCTGTACCTCTATAGTAAGTCTTGAAGTCAGCTTTTTTTCTTCCTAAGATTGTGTGGCTATTTTTTTTTT
>NW_027780378.1:0-290 GCF_054177405.1 Leptonychotes weddellii | reverse complement strand
TTTTTTTTTTTTTTTAAGATTTTATTTATTTATTTGAGAGAGAGAATGAGAGACAGAGAGCACGAGAGGGAAGAGGGTCAGAGGGAGAAGTAGACTCCCCGCCGAACAGGGAGCCCGATGTGGGACTCGATCCCGGGACTCCAGGATCATGACCTGAGCCGAAGGCAGTCGCCCAACCAACTGAGCCACCCAGGCGCCCCGGAATCACTTGAGTTCTTAAAAATTCTGTTCAATGGGGCGCCTGGGTGGCTCAGTTGGTTAAGCGACTGCCTTCGGCTCAGGTCATGATC
>NW_027780377.1:0-290 GCF_054177405.1 Leptonychotes weddellii | reverse complement strand
TTACAATCCAGCAATCGCATTACCGAGTATTTACTCGAAGAATATAAACACAGTAATTCAAAGGGATACACGCACCCCTGTTTATAGCAGCATTTATAATAGCCAAATTATGGAAACAGCTTAAGTGACCATCCAACTGATGAATGGATAGAGAAGATGTGATACACAGAGGAATATTATTCAGCCATAAAAAAAAAAATGAAATCTTGCCATTTGCAATGACATGGGTGGATCTAGAGAGTATTATGCTAAGTGAAATAAATCAAATACCATATGATTTTCATATGTGG
>NW_027780376.1:0-290 GCF_054177405.1 Leptonychotes weddellii | reverse complement strand
GGCAACCTCTCCCACCAAGGCCCGCACCCCTCGGCTCTGACCTGAGTGTGACTACCGTTTGTCATCGGGGTGACACCAAGGCGTGGCCTGGGGAGGCTTCAGGCCCTGTCCATTCCCTCCCACTCCCCCAAACTCGCCCCAAATAACCAGGGAGAGTGCTCTGGAAAAGAGCAACAGATATGCCCCCTAAAGCCCCTTCTAGTCAAATTGCCCAAAGTTTCTTGCCTATGGAAATTCTGCCACTGTGTGCCCTCAGGCTAGCTACAGAACCTCTCTGAGCTTCACCTCTT
>NW_027780375.1:0-290 GCF_054177405.1 Leptonychotes weddellii | reverse complement strand
TTAGTCATTTAAGCATCTGCCTTTGGTTCAGGTCATGATCTCGGGATTCTGGGATCCAGCCCCACATTGGGCTCTCTGCTCGGCGGGCTGGGGGGGGGGGGGTGAGTCTGCTTCTCCCTCTCACTCTCCCTCTGTGCTCCTCTCCCTCTTTCTCTCTCTCTCAAATAAATGAATAAAATCTTTAAAAACAAACAAAAAACCCCCAGAAAACACAAGTCTGTTGCGATGCAATGATTCTGCCTCCACATAGTACTGTAACTGAATTCTTTTATTCATTTCCCTTGGTCACA
>NW_027780374.1:0-290 GCF_054177405.1 Leptonychotes weddellii | reverse complement strand
GCTGCCGCCCGCGCCCCGGTCTCATCCCATCCCCGCGGCTCCCCGCGGCTCCCCGAGGTCTGTCCCCACCTAACTGTGTGTTGCGGCAACGCTGTTGGCAGAGACACATGCCACCCTTGGGGTCTCATTTCTCCCAGCCTGGAATTCGGCTGTTAACAAGTATTTATGGCCTTCCAGGCTTTTCTGGTTTTCAACACACCGTTTGCAAGATTGAATTTAAGCTTCAGATGGAGAAACTCAGCCTTGAGATGGTTGGGTGATTTCCCTAAGGTCACTCAGCTGGCCAGAGT
>NW_027780373.1:0-290 GCF_054177405.1 Leptonychotes weddellii | reverse complement strand
TTTGGCTATTCTAGGAGCTTTACATTTCCATATGAATTTTAGCATTAGCTTGCCAATTTCTACAGACAAGTCTGGTGGGATTTTTATCTGTAAATCATTTGGGGGAGAATTGACATCTTAACAATATTGAATCTTCTGATCCATGAACACTTTATGTCTCCTCATTTATTTAGGTGTTCTTTAATTTTTCCCAGGAATATTTTATAGTTTTCAGTGTGTAAGCCTTTTACATCTCTTCAGACTTTTCTAAGTATTTTATACTTTTGATGCTATTATAAGTAATATTTTTT
>NW_027780372.1:0-3557 GCF_054177405.1 Leptonychotes weddellii | reverse complement strand
ACATGTATCATGTGACCTCACTGATATGAGGAATTCTTAATCGCAGGAAACAAACTGAGCATTGCTGGAGTGGAGGTTGGGGTGGGAGGGATGGGGTGGCTGGGTGATAGACATTGGGGAGTGTATGTGCTATGGTGAGTGCTGTGAATTGTAAAAGACTGTTGGATCACAGATCTGTACCTCTGAAACAAATAATGCAATATATGTTAAGAAAAAAAAAAGAAGATAGCAGGAGGGGAAGAATGAAGGGGGAGAAATCGGAGGGGGAGATGAACCATGAGAGACAATGGACTCTGAAAAAGAAACTGAGGGTTCTAGAGGGGAGAGGGGTGGGAGGATGGGTTAGCCTGGTGATGGGTATTAAAGAGGGCACGTTCTGCATGGAGCACTGGGTGTTCTGCACAAACAATGAATCATGCAACACTATATCAAAAAACTAATGATGTAATATATGGTGATTAACATAACAATAAATAATTTTAAAAAGACTAAAAAAACCTAATGATGTAATGTATGGTGATTAACATAACAATAAAAAATTTAAAAAAAATTTTAATGCAATTTGACCCTGGTATATTATCCCAGTACATTATCAGCACACTCTATTGAAATGAAAACAAACCATTGTGGATGTTGTGAACTTAGGGAGATTATCATGTGCTACAAGTGGGAACTTAGTCCTGTGCTATAGGACCACACATTGATATACATGTTTAAAAAGAAAAAAAATAAAATAAAAACTCAAAATGGAGTCATTTGCTGCCCACAGGAGCAAACCAAGAATTATTTACACTTTCAACCTATCCCATGAATGTGACCTTTCAGAAGTCAATCTGAAATTTCCTGATCAGCACCAGTGAGGTCATCAGCATGATAAAAATCCTGCCATCCCTTCCCCTGAAAATGATGTCTTGGCCTGAGACAATCCTTTCTTTTCTTTTGCTAAAAACTTCCCTGCCCCACCTTCCTGCCTATAAAAACATTCCACTTTGTACAAGTCCTTGGAGCATCCCTGTACTTGCTAGATGGGATGCTGCCTGATTCATGAATTGCTTAATAAGGCCAATTAGATCTTCAAAAGTACTAAGTTGAATTTTGTTTTTAAACACATGCTAGATTAGAAATTTTCAAAAACTGGTCCCTCATCACTTTAAGAAGCACTAGATTAGTAGTCTCAATAATGAGTGGTGACTGATTGAACTATTAAATCAGAATGTAAGCACACAATGGCATAAACACAACAAACCATGTTAGATGCAGCTATGCTATAACTGTGGTATAACTGTGATAAAGTCTGCCTTTGAAAATAATTTTATTCCATTTTCTTAAAGTTTGTGTATGTATGTATGTATGCATGCATGTATGTATGTATTTATTTATTTACTTATGTAATCTCTACCTCCAACATGGGGCTTGAACTCATGACCCTGAGATCAAGAGTCACACACTTCCAGCCAAGCCAGACAGGTGCCCCTCATTCCATTTTTAAGCCATTAGAATCCCAAGCAATCTTCCAGGTAGAACTCTCCACAGGAACACATTTCTTCTACATACTCATGTACTATGAATACTTCATGTACATGAAGAACTCACCTGGAGAATTATGAAGTTCATCTTGTCTTTCAGTTAAGTAGTGAATTTCTCCAGTGTTTTCTAAATAGAATTAAAGGACTAGGCCCCTTTGATTGACAGAAAACAATTGCATGATTTTTCATTGCCATTGTTAATGATTTATGCATTCTGAAACCATTTCCCATTCCACATGGCTACAGAGGACATCAGAGCAAGGCCTTTTGGGTAATAAGGTGGAGTCTGAGCTACAAGATAGACAGGAAGGCTTCCCTGCCTTGTTTCCATGTGGAGAAATCCCAGATGATGGCCACAGCACAGTGATGGCTAGTGATGAGACAAAATACACTCTAAATACCTGAGATATAAGAGAAGCCATTTTAAATCTCTTTTGAAGTCAACATGACTGTACAGAAACTTTGTTTAAACCAAAAGCCTGATTTATGGCCCACCACGCATGCCCTGTATACTTCCTTTGTGAATGAGCCTAAAGGAAACCATCCCGTCCTTAAGATATCAGTCAATACTCCTACTCCCTGCATTCCTTGACATTAAAACTTGTGGTTCCTGTCTATATGCTAATCTATAATCTTTTGAGTTTTTACAAGATGTAGAAAAAGTATATCACCCTTGAAAACTATTCAGTCTCCAGAGCACTGTCTTCCCTGTGAAGAATGTATTTCTCAGGCAGCTATTCTCACTTGGGCTCCAATAAAACTCTCTTATTTTTAGAGATTCTAAAAGGTTATTTTACACTGACACCACAGCTTGCCAAAGTGACAGCTGCGTTTGCGCTCCTAATGTCTCATCTTCCTATTCACTCAAATAAATAGTAACAAATGCTTCTGACAATCCCTACAGAAAACAAATGTGCCGTGTATGTTGAGACTGCTGCAAACATTCCCAACCCTCATAAACAGAAAGGGCCAATTGCATTGGTCATCCAGGAACAGTGTTTATAACCGTACACCCACTCAGGCTCTCCCAACTGTTGTGAACAAGGACACACTTCCCCAGGCAGTGGCAGAGATGTTGCTGGTGACAAAGACTTTTACTCTGTCATTACATGAGTTCATGGGGGAGTGAACCTACGAGCTAGACCTCAATAGCAGAATGGCCAGGTTAGTCAAGCTAATTGATCCAGACTGAGTACACCAGGTTAGGAAAACATGCTGACCTTTGAAAATCAGCTAATTCTGTAGGTAGAGGAGAGAAATGTGGGCAGTACCCCTCTCACGAAAAGCCAGGAGGCCAGAGCTTTGGAACTTCAGAAACATCAGTCACAATTTTGAATTCACAGTAAATGCAACAATATAACTGCGTGTCAACATCTTGATGTGAGCCAAACATGTAGATTAATTATAAATATTGCATGTCCTAGAAATAATGTATACTAATTTTTCATCCAAGAGACCACTTACCATTGTAGTTACATTGACACACACACTAAAAATGTGGAGGCAACCACAGTCAGCATGATCACATTTGATGGCTATAATAGCTGGTTACAAAGAGGTGCACATTTTTTATTCCTTGCATATTGATATGCTGACATATTTGGAAAGTTTTTGTGAATAAGTTACTTTCATTTCCAAGAAATACATTCCCCAAAATGTATATTTTCTTTTTTTATTATTCTTATGTTAATCCCCATACATTACATCATTAGTTCTAGATGAAGTGTTCCATGATTCATTGTTCGTGCACAACACCCAGTGCTCCATGCAGAACGTGCCCTCCTCAATACCCACCACCAGGCCAACCCATCCTCCCACCCTCCTCCCCTCTAGAACCCTCAGTTTGTTTTTCAGAGTCCACCGTCTCTCATGGTTCGTCCACCCCTCTGATTTCCCCCGCTTCATTCCTCCCCTCCCGCTATCTTCTTCTTCTTTTTTTTTTTCTTAACATATCTTGCATTATTTGTCTCAGAGGTACAGATCTGAGATTCAACAGTCCTGCACAATTCACAGCGCTTAACAGAGCACATA
>NW_027780371.1:0-290 GCF_054177405.1 Leptonychotes weddellii | reverse complement strand
CTGTCCTGTTAACCTAATCAGGACCTTATGCAGAGCTGGATGTGTAGCCTTGAAGTTAAAACCAGAGGGAGGAAGTGATGCTGAGCATTCCTCGTTGATCAGCTTGTTTGGCACCTGTCTTTTCTCTTTGTCATTGTATTAGTTCTTCCACCAGCTTTTTAACTTCTAAAAAGTTCTTTCCGTTCTCTGAGTGTTCTTTTTTAGGTTCTTTTTAATGCTTACTCTATTTTCTCTCTCAAGAATATTCTAGTGTTTTTTGTTTTTTTTGTTTTTGTTTTGTTTTGTTTATT
>NW_027780370.1:0-290 GCF_054177405.1 Leptonychotes weddellii | reverse complement strand
TTTATTGGAAAGTCCTGGTTTTGTAAAGGTTTTCATTATCCTCAAAATACCCGCTTTCTGATACTAGACTTCTTCTGAAAAGAGTTGTGGGAGGCCCCTCCATATAGGATACTTTTAGGCATTCATTATATGACAGACAGTATAAGCCACCACAGTCTTTTCCCCATTCATGTAGTGGTGGTAGGAACTAGAAAGAAGGATAAGCGGGAGACCCATGTGTTGCTCTCTCCTGTGCGCAGAACAGACATGCCCGATCCGGATTGCGTGAGACCGCAGATGTCTCTGTGGTC
>NW_027780369.1:0-290 GCF_054177405.1 Leptonychotes weddellii | reverse complement strand
GGCTACTACAGCACATGTGTCCTTGCCAACATCACTTCCTGGAACCTCAGTCATACAATCAAGCATTTCTCAAGATGTATCTTTGATGTAATCTGAGGCCTAAGCAATGCTTTTCAGAAAAAAGAAAACCTGGTTTAAAAGATTTGGGAGACAGTGCAAACTATAGCCCTTCTCTTGAGCTTATAATGGCATGCTAAAAGAAGGATTTTGCAGCACAAAATTTATTTTGTTTAACCCACATTTCTCGCACATTTTTAAGTGCGTAGAACTGTGCCTGGCACTTTGTAATC
>NW_027780368.1:0-290 GCF_054177405.1 Leptonychotes weddellii | reverse complement strand
TACTTTGCGGCAAGTGGTTTGTGTTAAGGGGTGAGATTATGAATAAGTTGACTAATATATACGATTTAATATGTCAAATTCATATTGAGAAAAAAAATGTGATATGGCATGAATATCCATTTAATAGTGGCGAAGACTCTACGATAGATAATTTCTATATTAATCTATGCGATGAGATAGGACATAGAACTAAAACTTTGCATAAACTCGAAGTAGATAGTTATGGATCGGGATATGCGTCCTATTGCGATGCTTGGTTTTATCGAAAATCTGCTGACTTTCGTAATACT
>NW_027780367.1:0-290 GCF_054177405.1 Leptonychotes weddellii | reverse complement strand
GAGCACAGGAAGATTTGCAAAGAGGTAGCTGTCAGCTCAGTGAAAAATACAACCCCATAAGAAGAAACATCCACAAATGAAATGGGGCTCGAGCATCCATGAGTCTCATGGAATCATTTTCTGAAAATATTAATTTGTAAAAATTAACTCTTAATAATTAAATATTAATTAACCCTCTTCAAACTCTTCCAATGTGATGAACTTAGCATTAACCATTTCAAATTCTTGCTCTCCTTTCCTTTCAATGCAGTCTAAAAATTCTTGAGACCATAGTATTCTATTCATTACAT
>NW_027780366.1:0-290 GCF_054177405.1 Leptonychotes weddellii | reverse complement strand
TGTCCTTAGGTTTCAATTTCCCAGCTTTGAGGCAGACTTAGATTGTGGTTTACATGTGTAGGGTCCCATAACATTAGAGTCACCTAAGTCTGTGGGTTCCTTTTAATTAATTTAACACCAGTGATAGCCCTTAATCCTGGGGAAGAGGGAAGATGGAAGGAGAAAAGAAAGTTATTTTGAAGAAGAATGCCAAATAACAGTAGAAACACTGGTAATATTAAAAAAAAAATTGCAATTTCTCCCCCCACCCCAATGTAACAAGTGATTTGGAAAACAATCATAATGGTGAT
>NW_027780365.1:0-290 GCF_054177405.1 Leptonychotes weddellii | reverse complement strand
GGGAAAACTTCCTCCTCTGTTCGTCTGGTAATTTGAATCAGGATCAGAGCGATGGCGGGTTTGCGCCAACCGGAGTTTGAGAGAGAAGTCTCACGGGGGAAGAGCTTTGGCTACAGAGCAGGGCTGGAAATGGGAAGGGGGCAGAGTGCACTTCGCTTTCCCGTGGCCCAGGGACCGACTGTCGTGTTCCCCATGGATGAGTGATGGTGGCGTTTCCTCCATCGCTCCTGGGGGAGCACCCCGTGGGGAAGACACAGGGGCCTTGCAGCCCCTGAGGCTGGGGGGAGGGG
>NW_027780364.1:0-290 GCF_054177405.1 Leptonychotes weddellii | reverse complement strand
GGCGTTTATCTTAAAAATGCATGTGACTCCATGATATCTCTATCTTGGTTTTAATAAAAAGTATTTTGTATTTGCCATAGGGATAAGGTAGGGTTTGTATCTGCTTATTCATGTTCCTCTCTCATGGTGCAGATCCTCAGAGGGGAGGCTCCCCAAAGTACATACCAGATACCCTACCATTCCCTTCTGGGGATGGGGGGAGAATGTGCCAGGGGCGGGGGGGCAGGGTGCGGGTTGGCGACTGAGCTGCTGTTAGAGGCTCAGGAGGATTAGGCTTAGGGGGAAAGGAG
>NW_027780363.1:0-290 GCF_054177405.1 Leptonychotes weddellii | reverse complement strand
TCGTCATGTTTGACATCTGAGCAGCATTTGTCATTGTTGCCCGCTTCTCCCTTCCTAAGATAATTCTTCTCTTGGCATCTCCAAAACTGTTTTCCTTGTTTTCTTTGTGTCTCACTGGAAGTGCCTGCTCAGTTTCCTTTGCTTACAGCACCTCCTCTATTCGACTTTGGTCCTTGATCTCCCTGTTTCTCTCTATACGTTTTCTTTGCATAAGCTCCTTCAGTCACATGGTTTCAGTACCAGCTATATGATAATGAATTCCAAACCTTTGTTTTCTACCTTCTATCTTC
>NW_027780362.1:0-290 GCF_054177405.1 Leptonychotes weddellii | reverse complement strand
TGGGAGAGTTTTAACATCCTTTCTCTGTTCTTTCAAAAATTTGAGATACCCAACCAAAGCCTTCTTTGTTAGACATCAGGGTAAACCATACACCTAAGGGAAGGAATGGGTCAAGTCTTTGGAAATCCCCAAAATGATTTCTCCTCTTACATAAGCAAATGAAAGTCTTTAAACTTCCCTCTCAAGCCTCCTCATTCTTTTTTTTTTTTTTTTTTATTTGCGAGAGAGAGAATGAGAGACAGAGAGCATGAGAGGGAGGAGGGTCAGAGGGAGAAGCAGACTCCCCGCTG
>NW_027780361.1:0-3557 GCF_054177405.1 Leptonychotes weddellii | reverse complement strand
ATGGCTAATGATGATGAACATTTTTTCATGTGTCTGTTAGCCATTTGTATGTCTTCTTTGGAGAAGTGTCTGTTCATGTCTTCTGCCCATATTTTGACTTGATTATTTGTGTTTTGGGTGTTGAGTTTGAGAAGTTCTTTATAGATCTTGGATACCAGCTCTTTATCTGTAGTGTCATTTGCAAATATCTTCTCCCATTCTGTGGGTGCCTCTTTGTTTTGTTGACCGTTTCCTTTGCTGTGCAGAAGCTTTTTATCTTGATGAAGTCCCAAAAGTTCATTTTTGCTTTTGTTTCACTAGCCTTTGGAGATGTATCTTGAAAGAAATTGCTGTGGCCAATGTCAAAAAGGTTATTGTTTATGTTCTCCTCTAGGATTTGGATGGATTCCTGTCTCACACTGAGGTCTTTCATCCATTTTGAGTTTATCTTTGTATATGGTGTTAGAGGCTGGTCGAGTTTCATTCTTCTGTATATAGCTGTCCAATTTTCCTAGCACCATTTATTGACGAGACTGTCTTTTTTCCATTGCATATTTTTTCCTGCTTTGTCAAAGATTATTTGACCATAGAGTTGAGGGTCCCTATCTGGGCTCTCTATTCTGTTCCATTGGTCTATATGTCTGTTTTTGTGCCAGTACCATGCTGTCTTGATGATCACTGCTTTGTAATATAGTTTGAAATCGCGCAACGTGATGCCCCCAGCTTTGTTTTTCTTTTTCAACATTTCCTTGGTGATTCGGGGTCTTTTCTGATTCCATACAAATTTTAAGATTGTTTGTTCCAGCACTTTGAAAAATGTCATTGGTATTTTGATCAGGATGGCATTTATAGATTGCTCTGGGCAGCATCAACATTTTAACAATGTTTATTCTTGCGATCCATGAGCATGGAATGTTTTTGCATCTTTTTGTGTTTTCAATTTCTTTCATGAGTGTTCTGTAGTTCCTAGAGTATAGATTCTTTACCTCTTTGGTTAGGTTTATTCCGAGGTATCTTGTGGCTTTTGGTACTATTGTAAATGGAATCGTTTCTCTAATTTCTCTTTCTACAGTTGCATTAGTGTATAAGAAAGCAACTGATTTCTGTGCATTGTATCCTGCCACATCACTGAATTGCTGTATGAGTTCTAGTAATTTGGGGGTGGAGTCTTTTGGGTTTTCCACATAAAGTATCATGTCATCTGTGAAAAGAGAGAGTTTGACTTCTTCTTTGTCAATTTGAATACCTTTTATTTCTTTTTATTGTCTGATTGCTGTTGCTAGGACTTCTAGTACTATGTTGAACAATAGTGGCGAGAGTGGGCATCCATGACGTGTTCCTGATCTTAAGGGAAAGGCTCTCAGCTTTTCCCCATTGAGGATGATATTTGCTGTGAGTTTTTCATAGATGGATTTTATGAACTTGAGGAATGTTCCCTCTATCCCTATACTCTGAAGAGTTTTAATGAGGAAAGGATGCTGCATTTTGTCAGATGCTTTTTCTGCATCAATTGAGAGGACCATATCATTCTTCTTTCTCCTCTTATTAATGTGTTCTATCACACTGATTGATTTGCGAATGTTGAACCACCCTTGCATCCCTGGGATAAATCCCACTTCTTCGTGGTGGATGATCCTTTTAATGTGTTGTTGGATCCTATTAGCTAGCATGTTGTTGAGGATTTGGAATCCATATTCATCAGGGATATCAATTTGCAATTCTCCTTTTTGATGGGGTCTTTGCCTGGTTTGGGGATTAAGGTAATGCTGGCCTCATAGAATGAGTCTGGAAGCTTTCCTTCTGTTTCTATATTTTGAAACAGCTTCTGGAGAATAGGTATTATTTCTTCTTTGAATGTTTGGTAGAATTTCCCAGGGAATCCATCAGGCCCTGGACTCTTGTTTTTTTGGGAGGTTTTTGATCACTGCTTCAATCTCATTACTGGTTATTGGTTTATTCAGGTTGTCAGTTTCTTCCTGTTTCAGTCTTGGGAGTTTATAGGTTTCCAGGAAGGCATCCATTTCATCCAGGTTGTTCAATTTATTGCCATATAGTTGTTGATAATAATTTCTAATAATGGTTTCTATTTCCTTGGTGTTAGTCATGATCTCTCCCCTTTCATTCATAATTTTATTAATTTGGGTCCTTTCTCTTTTCTTTTGGATGGGTCTGGCCAGTGGTTTATCGATCTTACTAATTCTTTCAAAGAATTAGATTCTAGTTTCATTGATCTGATCTACTGTGTTTCTGGTTTCTAATTCATTGATTTCTGCTCTAATCTTAATTATTTCTCTTCTAATGTGTGGCTCAGGCATCATTTGTTGCTTTTTCTTTAGTTCTTTAAGGTGTAGAGTTAGTTGGGGAATTCGGGATTTTTCTATTTTTTTGAGTGAGGCTTGAATGGCTATGTATTTTGCCCTTAGGACTGCCTTTGCAGTATCCCATAGGTTTTGGACTGATGTGTTTTTGTTCTCATTGGTTTCCATGAATTGTTTAAGTTCTTTGATTTCCTGTTTGACCCAAACATTCTTGAGCAGAGTGGTCTTTAGCTTCCAAGTGTTTGAATTTCTTCCAATTTTTTTCTTGTGGTTGAGTTCCAGTTTTAAAGCATTATGGTCTGAGAATATGCAGAGAATAATCTCAGTCTTTTGCTATCAGTTGAGACCTGATTTGTGACCTAGTATGTGGTCTATTCTGGAGAAAGTTCCATGTGCACTCGAGAAGAATGAGTATTCTGTTGTTTTAGGGTGGAATGTTCTGTAAATATCTATGAGGGCCATCTGGTCCAGTGTGTCATTCAAAGCTCTTGTTTCTTTGTTGATTTTCTGCTTAGATGATCTGTCCATTGCTGAGAGTGGAGTATTGAGGTCTCCTACAGTTAACGTATTGTTATCAATATGACTCTTTATTTTGGTTAACAGTTGGCTTATGTAGTTGGCTGCTCCCATGTTGGGGTTGTAGATATTTACAATTGTTAGATCTTCTTGTTGGATAGACCCTTTAGGAATGATATAGTGTCCTTCTGTGTCTCTAACTACAGCCTTTAGCTTAAAATCTAATTTGTCTGATATAAGAATTGCTACCCCAGCTTTCTTTTCAGGTCTGCTGGCATGGAAGATGGATCTCCATCCCTTCACTTTCAGCCTGGATGTATCTTTAGGTTCAAAAGGAGTGTCTTGTAGACAGCGTATGAATGAGTCCTGTCTTTTTATCCAGTCTGCAACCCTGTGCCATTTTATGGGAGCATTTAGGCCATTCACGTTAAGAGTGATTATTGAAAGCTTTGGAAACAGTGTGGAGGTTCCTCAAAAATTTAAAAATAGAGCTACCCTATGACCCAGCAATTGCACTCCTGGGTATTTACCCCAAAGACACAGATGTAGTGAAAAGAAGGACCATATGCACCCCAGTGTTCATAGCAGCAATGTCTGCAATAGCCAAACTGTGGAAAGAGCTGAGATGCCCTTCAGCAGATGAATGGATAAAGAAGATGTGGTCCATATATACAGTTGAATATTACTCAGCCATCAGAAAGGATGAATACCCAACTTTTACATCAACATGGATGGGACTGGAGG
>NW_027780360.1:0-290 GCF_054177405.1 Leptonychotes weddellii | reverse complement strand
TAAAAAAAATTTCTCCCTTTCTAAGGACAGCTCTGCTGGATATAGATTTCTTAATTATTCTTCAATATTTCGAATATGTCATCTCATTTTATCTTGGCCTGAAAGTTTCTGTTGAGAAATCTGCTTATAGTCTTATGGAGGTTCCCGTGTATGTAGCTTTTCTCTTGTTTTTTCTTACTGTTTTTAAAATTCTTTTTTTTGGCTTTGACAATTTAATTATAATGTATTTTGGTATAGCCTTCTTTAAATTCAGCTTATTTTAACTCCTTTGGGCCTCATGGATCTGTATG
>NW_027780359.1:0-290 GCF_054177405.1 Leptonychotes weddellii | reverse complement strand
GGATCGTTCTTTCCTGTGCAGAGCTGTCCTGCACACTGTAGGATGTTTATCGGCATCCCTGGCCTCTGCGCACTAATTGTCAGTAGTCCCCCCCCGCCCCACACACCAGTGGTGACAACCAAAATTGTCTCCAGATATTGCCAAACATGCCCTGGGAGAGACAGATCACTCCTCTCCATCTCTGTTGAGAACTACTGATTTAGATACTCTAAGGAGATGGATCTAAAGATTTTGGGAATAAGAGGAGAACTGGGAGAAGTAAAATATGCTTTTAAAAAGGCACACAAGGG
>NW_027780358.1:0-290 GCF_054177405.1 Leptonychotes weddellii | reverse complement strand
TAGGGGAATAGGTCATAACTCCAACGTGGCGCATATGAACCAGGACCCACCAGAAGGGAAGCCAAGTCACAGGCTTGAGTATGGGAACCACGCGAGAAGTCTGAGCAGGAGATAAGGATTTGGGTAATCCCCACGAAGAGCAAAACAGTGTAGATGAAGACACCTAAGAACAGTGTGTGGAGTCAGGAAAGTAGGTGTCCTGGGGCAGCACCCTGAGGACTAAGTACCTTATTTTCAATGCACGTCAAATTTTTAATTCAAACTGCAAATCTTTGGAAAATTGAAGTGCT
>NW_027780357.1:0-290 GCF_054177405.1 Leptonychotes weddellii | reverse complement strand
TTATGCACAAACAATGAATCATGGAACACCTCATCTAAAACTAATGATGTAATGTATGGGGATTAACATAAGAATAAATAAATAAATAAATAATAAAAAATAAAAACAGCTACGTTTTAAAAGTAAATTGTCTCCATTTTAACATAATGACAATAAAAACTCTTCTTATTACTTAGGATTCAAATGAAGTATAAATTTACTGTGATTTACCTTCCGTAGGAAGATTTTATAAACAATAACTACTAAAGGGGCGCCTGAGTGGCTCAGTCGGTTGAGGGTTCAATTCTTGG
>NW_027780356.1:0-290 GCF_054177405.1 Leptonychotes weddellii | reverse complement strand
ACTCAATGGCCTGTGATCCCGGGGGATTTGAGTGAGTTCTTCCGAGGCTTGGACTGTGATCATGTGACATACGCCCAGGAATCTCCTTGACGGGGCCAGGGGTTCTTGACATTGGGTGAGATCTCCTGGATTTTGACTGAGATCACCATGGATTGGCACCCGGGTCGCCCAACATGGGCCCAAAATTTCAAGAGATTTTGACGAGTTCCGCCTAGATTTGGAATCAGATCCCACGAGATTGGCCCCGGGAGTTCACAGAATGGGCCAGTGCTCTCACAAGTTTTGGAGGT
>NW_027780355.1:0-290 GCF_054177405.1 Leptonychotes weddellii | reverse complement strand
TCTTCCATCCATGAGCTTGGAACTTTTTCCATCATTTTGTGTCTTCAATTTTTTTCATAAGTGTTCTGTAGTTTCTAGAATATAGATCCTTTACATCTTTGGTTAAGTTTATTCCTAGGTATCTTATGGTTTTTGTTGCTATTATGAATGGAATTGATTCATTAATTTCTCTTTCTACAGTTACATTGTTAGTGTATAGCAAAACAACTGAATTCTGTGCATTGATTTTGTGTCCTGCCAGGTTGCTGAATTGCTGTATGAGTTCTAGTAATTTGGGGGTGGAGTATTTT
>NW_027780354.1:0-290 GCF_054177405.1 Leptonychotes weddellii | reverse complement strand
TTGATTTAGGGTGGGGAAAATGCCTTTTTCCTTTCAGTCTCCTATAAAATCAGGAACATAGCATAAATTAATATCTCAGGAAATCATCTCGTCATGGAGACATGTGCAGATGCCAACATAAATAATTTGTACGATGGGTCATATTGTAGTGCAAAGAACTCTCAGCCTGGAATAAGAAAGAGTTGGAATCCTGCTTCTGCCCCTTTTCAGTCATATGACCCTGGGACAGTCACTTAATATCTCTGAATCTTGCTTCCTTATTAATAAAATGGACAAAACAATAGCTACAT
>NW_027780353.1:0-290 GCF_054177405.1 Leptonychotes weddellii | reverse complement strand
TTGGATGATGTTTTTATTCCTTATACCATATTCATGTCATGCAATATATATAAATTTGGAGATTAACTGCTCTAACAGTAAAGATGCCACATTCATATAATTTTGGGGGGAAGAATTTTGGTATTAAAATGTGTTGATCTCCAAAATCCCTTTGTGTTAACTACAACATATTTTATATACCTGATCTGATGTTACTACAAATCAGCAGCAAGATATTAGACTTTCTTTTCATAAATATCTTTAATTTAACTTGTTTATCCTACAAGATCATTAATGCTGTTTTGAACCTA
>NW_027780352.1:0-290 GCF_054177405.1 Leptonychotes weddellii | reverse complement strand
TGAGGAGCACTGGGTTTTGTATGTAATTGATGAATCACTGAATTCTACTCCAGTATTGCACTGGATGTTAACTACCTAAAATTTATATTTTAAAAAAAAATAAAAGTTGGGAGAGAAAAAAATAAAGCTATTCTTTTTATAGACAAATGAAAAAAGGTTTTAGAACAATTGGAAGATTTAGGTTATTTTTTTTTTTTTTTAAAGATTTTATTTATTTATTTGACAGAGAGAGACACAGCGAGAGAGGGAACACAAGCAGGGGAGTGGGAGAGGGAGAAGCAGGCTCCCCG
>NW_027780351.1:0-290 GCF_054177405.1 Leptonychotes weddellii | reverse complement strand
GCAGGTTTGGAGACGGGGGCACCAAACACCTTGAGTCTAGACCTCACCCCTGGCAAAGCTGCCGGAACTGGTCCAGCCACGCTGCCCCCCCGCGCCTTCCAAATCAATAAACGCCAGGTGGTAGCACAGAAAGTGCCACCCCCACCCCCCCCAGGAAGGGCATGAGGTGCTTTTTTGGCATTCCTAAATTGTACTGGGCGGTGCACCGGGGTGGTAGGCTGGGGCAGAGAGGTCACGTGAGAGGGAATTTACACAACCTCGTGGCTCAGCAGGATGCAGGGTGGCCCTCG
>NW_027780350.1:0-3557 GCF_054177405.1 Leptonychotes weddellii | reverse complement strand
TTTTTTTTAAAGATTTTATTTATTTATTTGAGACAGAGAGAATGAGAGAGACAGAGAGCACATGACAGGGGGAAGGGTCAGAGGGAGAAGCAGGCTCCCCGCCGAGCAGGGAGCCCGATGCGGGACTCGATCCCGGGACTCCAGGATCATGACCTGAGCCGAAGGCAGTCGCTTAACCAACTGAGCCACCCAGGCGCCCCAGGCCTTTTTTTTTTTTAATGAGGGTTGGGAAACAAGAGTACAAACTGCAAATTAGACATTTTATATTTCTTAATTTTATATTTTATAGTTTTTAATTATAGTTTGTTATAAATTTTTAATGATATTTATGGAAATGAAACAATCAAAATGATAATGAAGTTGTGGACCTTAAAAAAGTCTGAAAATAAAAGCCTGCAGATTTCCCAAGACTGACACAGTATGGTCCAACAGATTCTGTTCATTCATTTATACCAGAATTGCATTGTCAGCACACATATCCTCTTCTTTTAGAGAGAGCTCAACACAGACATCAGCTACCTAAACAGTGGTCAAGTGGGGGCTGTGTGCCTTGTGTGTCTCTTATGTTAGGCCACATTAATAACATTTTGATGAAGTCAGAATGAGGAGGAATATGGAAAACACTATGGCAACCTTGTTTGCACGAGCATTTTCCCTTCTGGAAAGCAGGACTCTAGCCTAGTGAGACATCAGTGCCTCCTGCTCAGTCTTTACCAGGAGCATTTGAGGAGACAGATAGTCTTTTTCCCTACCATTTTCCTTTCTCCTGTTAATTCTGACTTACTTTTCAAACTGTTGAGTCCTCGGTAATATATTTTTCCATCTACTAATGGTGTCACATGAACTTTCTTAATATACTATGGAATAATGTGTGTATTTCATAGAATAAAGACCCATTTAGCTACAGGCTAGGTTTGTCTTCTTTATCACTGTGCTACTCAGGGCATGGAAATTTAGTACTGTGAGGTGGCTCTGTTGGCTGAATATATCTTATGTCCTTACATAAGGACATTCTTACCTGATGTGATAATAGTCACTCTGTGCTTTCTTTTACTGGCACAAATGTGATAGACCTTAAATGACCGATTCCAGGGAGAAGGGCAGGGGAAGTGTGTCTGGTTGGCTTTTATTGCTTTGTGTCTATTATGGGCATTTCTCCTCGCTTAATGAGTGAGTCAGGAGACACCACCACCCCCATCCTTTTCCCAGAAGTTCCCTGCCCACTGCTTTCAAGAGCTGTCTTTCAAGGAGATATAACTTGTGAATAAGTATATTCTGAGCATTCTTTGTGTGTGGCATTAAACCTCGGAATGTAGTTTACTGCTCCAAAAATAGTTTGGTCTTTAGATTTCATCCTGAAAGCAGATGTCCTCAAGTAGTTGATGGTGTCACATGAACCTGCTTAATACAGTCCAGAATAATGTGTATATTTTATAGAGCAAAAACCGATTTACCTATAGGTCATAAGATCTGCTGCTCACTTCCTAAGCCTCTGTGATAGTGGGAAAGTCAGTGAAGTCTCTGAATTATAAAATGAGGACTTTGGGTTAGATTATCTCTAGAATAGCCCCTCAAGTTGTTTTTTTTTTTTAATTTTATTTTGTTATGTTAGTCACCATACAATACATCATTAGTTTTTGATGTGGTGATCCACAATTCATTGTTTTCGTATAACACCCAGTGCTCCATGCAGTACGTGCCCTCCTTAATACCCATCACCAGGCTAATCCATCCCCCCACCCCCCTCCCCTTTAAAACCCTCAGTTTGTTTCTCAGGGCCCATAGTCTCTCATGGTTCGTCTCTCCCTCTGATTTCCCCCCCTTCATTTTTCCCTTCCTTCTCCTAATGTCCTCCATGCTATTCCTTACGTTCCACAGATAAGTGAAACCATAGGATAATTGACTTTCTCTGCTTGACTTATTTCACTTAGCATAATCTCCTCCAGTCCCATCCATGTTGATGGAAAAGTTGGGTATTCATTCTTTCTGTTGGCTGAGTAATATTCCATTGTATATATGGACCACATCTTCTTTATCCATTTGTTTGTTGAAGGGCATCTCGGCTCTTTCCACAGTTTGGCTATTGTGGACATTGCTGCTATGACCATTGGGGTGCATATGACCCTTCTTTTCACTACATCTGTGTCTTTGGGGTAAATACCCAGTAGTGCAATTGCTGGGTCATAGGGTAGCTCTATTTTTAATTTTTTGAGGAACCTCCACACTGTTTGCATTCCCACCAACAGTGTAAGAGGGTTCCCCTTTCTCCACAACCTCTCCAACATTTGTTGTTTCTTGCCCTGTCAATTTTTGCCATTCTAACTGGTGTAAGGTGGTATCTCAATGTGGTTTTAATTTGAATTCCCCTGATGGCTAATGATGATGATGAACATTTTTTATGTGTCTGTTAGCCATTTGTATGTATTCTTCAGAGAAGTGTCTGTTCATGTCTTCTGTCCATTTTTTGACTTGATTATTTGCAAATCAATCAATGTGATAGAACACATTAGTAAGAGGAGAGAGATGAACCATATGGTCCTCTCAATTGATGCAGAAAAAGCACTTGAGAAAATACAGCATCCTTTCCTGATTAAAACTCTTCAGAGTATAGGGAATGTCCCTCTGGAACATTCCTCAAGTTCATAAAATCCATCTATGAAAAACCCACAGTGAATATCATCCTCAATGGGGAAAAGCTGAGAGCCTTTCCCTTAAGATCAGGAACACATCAAGGATGCCCACTCTCACCACTATGGTTCAACATAGTACTAGAAGTCCTAGCAACAGCAATCAGACGACAAAAAGAAATAAAAGGTATTCAAATTGGCAAAGAAGAAGTCAAACTCTCTCTTTTCGCAGATGACATGATACTTTATGTGGATACCCAAAAGACTCCACCCCCAAATTACTAGAACTCATACAGCAATTCAGTAACGTGGCAGGATACAAAATCAATGCACAGAAATCAGATGTTTTCTTATACCCTAACAACGCAACTGTAGAAAGAGAAATGAGAGAAACAATTCCATTTACAATAGCACCAAAACCATAAGATACCTCGGAATAAACCTAACCAAAGAGGTAAAGGATCTATACTCTAGGAACTACAGAACACTCATGAAAGAAATTGAAGACGACACAAAAAGGTGGAAAAATATTCCATGCTCATGGATCGGAAGAATAAACATTGTTAAAATGTCTATGCTACCCAGAGCAGTCTATACCTTCAATGCCATCCCGATCAAAATTCCAATGGCATTTTTCAAAGTGTTGGGAAAAACAATCTTAAAATTTGTATGGAATCAGAAAAGACCCCGAATTGCCAAGGAAATGTTGAAAAGGAAAAACAAAGCTGGGGGCATCACGTTGCCCGATTTCAAGCTATATTACAAAGCAGTGATCACCAAGACAGCATGGTACTGGCACAAAAACAGACATACAGACCAATGGAACAGAATAGAGAGCCCAGAAATGGACCCTCAACTCTATGGTCAAATAATCTTCGACAAAGCAGGAAAAAATATGCAATGAAAAAAGACAGTCTCTTCAATAAATGG
>NW_027780349.1:0-290 GCF_054177405.1 Leptonychotes weddellii | reverse complement strand
GTCATGACCCCAGGGTCCTGGGATCAAGCCCCGCATCAGGCTCCCTGGTCTGAGGGAAGCCTATTTCTCTCTCTCCCACTTCCCCTGCTTATGTTCCCTCTCTCGCTGTCTCTCTCTGTCAAGTGAATGAATACAATCTTTAAAAAAATATTCTTTAATAGAGTTCTATAATTAAGTAGTAAAATGTTTTCTTACCAAACTACAAATTACTGTTATGCTTAAAGAATTCTAGGAAAGTACTTAGTGTCCTTTGGTTGTTTCCCTGCTAGATGTTGAGTGAAGGCTGTATG
>NW_027780348.1:0-290 GCF_054177405.1 Leptonychotes weddellii | reverse complement strand
TTCTCATTCACCAGGAGCTACAGACTGTTGCCTTACCTGCACTTTTAAGGGCACAACCTGATGGACACCAGTGCTGTTGGAAAGGAGGAGGCTTTTTTTTTTTTTTAAAGATTTTATTTATTTATTTGAGAGAGAGAATGAGATAGAGAGAGCATGAGAGGGGGGAGGGGCAGAGGGAGAAGCAGACTCCCCGCTGAGCAGGGAGCCCGATGCGGGACTCGATCCCGGGACTCCGGGATCATGACCTGAGCCGAAGGCAGTCGCTTAACCAACTGAGCCACCCAGGCGCC
>NW_027780347.1:0-290 GCF_054177405.1 Leptonychotes weddellii | reverse complement strand
TTAAATAAAAAGGGTTGATTTTATTTGTAACACAAATGAGATAAAGATATTAGTTGTGCCCCAAACTTTTAGCTTACTAGGCTTATATAGGTTTTTTTTTTTTGCACAAAACACTTTTTTATTGTTATGTTAATCACCATACATTACATCATTAGTTTTTGATGTAGTGTTCCATGATTCACTGTTTGTGCATAGCACCCAGTGCTCCATGCAGAACGTGCCCTCTTTATTTATTTTTTTGGTATTTTATTTTAATTTTTTATTGTTATGTTAATCACAATACATTACAT
>NW_027780346.1:0-290 GCF_054177405.1 Leptonychotes weddellii | reverse complement strand
GATATTGATGGCATGGTACTCGGGGCTGGTGAAGGAAATCTCTTCCCCAGACCCAGCAGCAGAGCCAGGGGCCTTGATGTCCTGAATTCTATAGAGTAACATCACTGGTTTTAAGATTATAAGGGCCAGGGGAATGATTGTTGGTACAGAAACCCTGAATTAATAGAGAGTGCAGGAGACCAGTGAACGAGTTGGAATGTACCTCTCACAGTGTTTAGGCACTAGGACTGTGAAGGACGAGCAGGTCGAGATATTCTCAGGACCTACACAAGGATGTATCTTGTGCAGCT
>NW_027780345.1:0-290 GCF_054177405.1 Leptonychotes weddellii | reverse complement strand
TGCCCACAAAAATGCTTGCATATAAGCCTCAAAAAACATGAATATTCATCACAGCACTATTTAAAAGAGCCAAAACCTAGAAATTATATATACGACCATCTACACTAGAATATTCAAATATTCTCCAATGTAATACTATATAGCATTGAATGAATAAACTATAATTGCATCAAACAATATCAATTAATGCCATAAAATCCTGTGGATTAGAAGAAGCCAGACACAAAGAGGTACCTACTATATGATTCCACTTATATAAAGTTCAAAAATAGGCGCCAGGGTTTATGCTA
>NW_027780344.1:0-290 GCF_054177405.1 Leptonychotes weddellii | reverse complement strand
TGTCACAAGTTTTTGACTTGTGGTTACCATTAAGTTGATACATAACATCCTATGCATATAGCAGTCTATATGAAGTTGATGGTCAATTAAGTTTGAGCCCATTCTAAAAGCACTAAATTTTTACTCCCCATTTTGTATGTATGATACCATATTTTATTTTGTGAAAAACTTTTTTAAAGATTTTCTTAGAGAATGTGTGTGAGCATGAGCAGGGAGAGGGGCAGAAGGAGAGGGAGAAACCGACTCCCCACTGACTAGGGAGCCCGATGTGGGGCTTGATCCCAGGACCC
>NW_027780343.1:0-290 GCF_054177405.1 Leptonychotes weddellii | reverse complement strand
TGGGCCTGGACGAAGTCCCCTGAGAGAATCAAAGAACTAGTCTCTGGGAACCCTCATATTTAAAAGTCAAGAAGATGAGAGGTGGAGGAACATAGGACATGAAAGGATGTGTCCTGAAAGACAGGTGATGAAGCATTTTTAAGGAGGGGATGATCAACGGCGTCCTTTGACTAAGATGAGGGCTGGGGATTGACAGTGACCTTGGTAAGCTGGTGGCTGTGGTTTCAGTGCAGTAGTGGGGGCAAAGTCTGGATCGGATGGGGGTGAAGAGACCAATGGGTGTGTGTGTG
>NW_027780342.1:0-290 GCF_054177405.1 Leptonychotes weddellii | reverse complement strand
GGTGGCTCAGTTGGTTAAGCGACTGCCTTCGGCTCAGGTCATGATCCTGGAGTCCCGGGATCGAGTCCCGCATCGGGCTCCCTGCTCGGCGGGGAGTCTGCTTCTCCCTCTGACCCTCCTCCCTCTCATGCTCTCTGTCTCTCATTCTCTCTGTCTCAAATAAATAAATAAAATCTTTAAAAAAAAAAAAAGAAAGAAAGAAAAGAAAATGAGAGAAAAGAACGTGGGTGGCAGCCTTTTTCTCTTGGCTCCTGTCTTCTCTGGGCACACAGCTAGTGAGCTGGCTTCCT
>NW_027780341.1:0-290 GCF_054177405.1 Leptonychotes weddellii | reverse complement strand
TCCTTCCTCCCTTTTTACCCTTCCTTCCTTCCTCCCTTTTTTACCCTTCCTCCTTTTCTTTTTTACCCTTCCTTCCTCCCTTTCTTTTTACCCTTCCTTCCTCCCTTTTTTACCCTTCCTTCCTCCCTTTCTTTTTTTACCCTTCCTTCCACCCTTTCTTTTTCACCCTTCCTTCCACCCTTTCTTTTTCACCCTTCTTTCCACCCTTTCTTTTTCACCCTTCCTTCCACCCTTTCTTTTTCACCTTTCCTTCCACCCTTTCTTTTTTATCCTTCCTTCCACCCTTCCTT
>NW_027780340.1:0-290 GCF_054177405.1 Leptonychotes weddellii | reverse complement strand
TGCGCGGTGAGCGCGGCGCTCTGGGAGCTCAGGGTGGAGTTCTCCACCTGCCGAGAGGGAGAAGGGGCTGCCTCACAGACCCAGCGTCCCAACGCGCGACAACCGCGCCAACACCAGAGGGGACGCCAAGACCCTGGGGACCCTCGGGGCAGGCAACACCCCGCCGCCAAGACAGTTCTCTCTGAACTGCAGGAACTGCCCTGGGAAGAGGCTCATCAGACTGTCACACGGGCTCTGTCCTGCACCCCTCCCCAAAGGTGACCTTTTGGGGCAAATTATGTCCTTTCTCG
>NW_027780339.1:0-3557 GCF_054177405.1 Leptonychotes weddellii | reverse complement strand
ATCGGAGGGGTAGACGAACCATGAGAGACGATGGACTCTGAAAAACAAACAGGGTTCTAGAGGGGAGGGGGGTGGGAGGATGGGTTAGCCTGGTGGTGGGTATTGAGGAGGGCACATTCTGCATGGAGCACTGGGTGTTATGCACAAACAATGAATCATGGAACACTTCATCTAGAACTAATGATGTAATGTATGGGGACTAACATAAGAATAAAAAAAAGAAAAAGAAAAAAAAAAAAGACATGGGCAGGACACAGGACCCATCAACGGAGCTATGCGGGATGAGTTGCAGTCACTGAAACTCCAGCAGTACCCGAACAAGAAGATCCTGGGCACAGACCCCATAAATGCTGAATTTACAGAGGCAGCTCATCCGAGGAGCACTGCATCTGAGCAACTGCCTGGTACTCCCTGTTGTACAGGTACAGACAGTATGGAGTCTTTATATATTTTAGCATTTCTTTTTTTTTTTTTATAAAGATTTTATTTATTTATTCATGAGAGACAGAGAAAGAGAGAGGCAGAGGGAGAAGCAGGCTCCCAAGGAGCAGGGAGCCCGACGCGGGACTCGATCCCAGGACTCTGGGATCATGACCCGAGCCGAAGGCAGACGCTTAACCATCTGAGCCACCCAGGCGCCCTATATTTTAGTATTTCACGTGGCATCAACTTACCTGCTGTTCCAAGGTGGTTGGATCAATAAATGTCACCAGGTCTATAGAAAAGTAACCAACCACATTTCTCATTTTACAAGCATTTCCAATTTTGAGGCACAAAGAACTGAGAACTCGGGGATCCACCGAGGTCTGAGGCATGGTAGTACCAGTAGAGATGAAGGGGCCTTCTGCATGAAGCTGGTCCCCCGTGGACAGCACTCTGATTTCTCCATTGGGCTCGATCAGCATGTCCACTGTCAGGCTGGTGACGCTTTCTGTAGGTGGGAACGCTTCCATCGTGCCTCCTGGTGGGAAAAGCATGGAGTAGGTGAAAATGTGCTCATGAGATTGTGTCCACTCAGCACAAGAGGAAAAAGCCCAGGCTTTGGCAGACGGACGTGAGCTCAGATCCTGCATCTGCCATGTCTTGTGAGACTTTGGGCAAGTAGTTGCAGTTCTCTGAACTTCCTTTTTCATCATCTATAAAATGGGCATAATAAAACCTACCTCACCAGATTGTTGTGAATCTTAGAGATACTGTGTCTATAGTATTTATTCCAGTACTTGGCATATACTAGGACTCAATGAATGTCAGTTTTCATTCACCATAAAGACACCATAAATTCATCAAGGTTGTGCCTATTCATAACATAAACAATGGACTTAAGGACCATAGGCAAATCCCTCAGCGGGGAATGAACTGCCTATCGTCTGCGTTTATACCCTGACGACAAGTGCTCTTTCTGTTCAGCTTCCCTGCTTTTTGAAGTTTCAGCAGGTTAGGACTTTTATCAAGAATAAGAGAACACTGACTATTATGTCAAAGGACTCCTACACAACGCCAGCTGTCAAGCATTTTTTTAAATATAGAGTGCAGGAGATGCGGCCATTCTTGAAGAAGGGTCCCTGCTGATAATGAGAGCTTTATAATTTATCATACTTTACCTTTTGCTCTGAATAACAGAAATCACAGAGGCAAACCTGATGCTCAGCCACAGCAACAATATGAGCCCTGGCTAGTTTTGTGAGTTAGCTTAGGGATGTCCACAAAACTTACATGGCCCTGATATTTTGTTGTAGGCCTAACATAAATCTTACTGTATACACACCTTTTACAGAAAAAATTTTTAGTATTATTTATAAAGAATAAGATAGCATAACTTAAAAGTAAAAACAACGAAGTGTTCCCCAGACAGGGCAGCCTCTGGAGCCTGAGAGTATTAAGATAAACTTGGTGCATATTTCACAAAATTGCTAGGATATGACCTCTGCCCACAGGCTTTGAACAGTATATATGGTTAGATCCTGAGATTTTAGCAGTTCTCAAATGCAGCCATCTGTTACTTTATACAAAAGGCAGTTTCCTTAAGTGTCTATAAATTTGTTTGGAGCCGGCCCTAAGGAAAGCTGAGTTTCAGAAGGAAAACTAATTTATCTATTTAGTTAGTATGAGATGTGCTTTTCTTTAAATGGGGCCTACTAGTGTGTGCTGCACCTAAATATGAGTTGTTGGGAAATTAGCAAGGTAAATGCAACAAAACACCAAATCTACAAAAACAAACACAAATACCAGTTTCGTCTCTGAGTGAATTAACTTTGTGGCTTTATCCATCACCTGTATTTTGAAAGATTGTGCCTCAGTGGAAACACATTATCCTTTATACTTACAAGATTACTTGAGTTTTTTTGTTTTGTTTTATCTTTGTTTTTGTGTGTGTGTGTGTTTGTTTTTTTACTTCAAAGTAGCTTATTTGTACTGTCCTCTCAGCATTATGACCATGGCTTTTTCATTCTTAACTTTTTTTCCTTTCAAAGCAATTAATTCCTCTTTTTAAAAAGTATATTGCCTTTGATGATAGTCCTGTGACAAGATAGAAACTGAATGTGTAGCACGTTTTATAGCCATAAGCACACCTGAGAGAGCAGAAGGGAAATTAAACAGGCAAGAGTGGAAGGTGGTGAGAGATGTGGCAGGAGAGTCAGGAAACCTGGGGGGATGGCCCGGCTTCAGTGAGCATTTATGCAGGGCCTGCTGTATGCATTGGGCTCAGAGCCAGGCAGAGGTTTGGAAACACATGACTTCCTAGAACTGGGTTTTTGAGACGTGTTAGCATTGTAGGGTCTAACTGTGTTCCCATTCACTACATATTTGTTGTGTGGTTTTGCCCTCGTGACTTCCTAGCTTTGAGCCTCTCTCTCTGTCTATAAAATTGGCTTAATAAAGCTTGTTGTGCTTCCCATAAATAGTTACTGTGTTTACAACATGGTTGAAAGAGAGGAAGAAAGTGTAGAGATGAGCAGGAGGTCGAGGCACAGCCTAAGCTTGTGGTTATACAGCTCAGGTGAGACAGTGGCTGGGAAAACCCTTTCTAAGCTACCCAAAGCTCCCACGACAATAACGAGATTAGAGGACGGTCTGCAGGCTGACCTTGGAAGATTTGGAAACTCCTAAGTCCTGTCCTGGATGCACCTGGAGATCTTCAGGGTCTCCCTCTCCTAACAAAAAGAATCCCTTATTCTTGACCATTTTTGTTGTAGGTACCTTATTTTCTCCCATTTATGCATATGGGGCTGACTTTGTTAGTTTTACTTTTCTGTCAGTGGGTGCATGTGGAAATTTGTAGAATCACACAAGTTTAGATTTGAGAGCACACTGGAGATCATGCATCATCTCCCCTTCTCCCTGCACCAGTGAAGAACCCCTTTACATCATGCTTGTTAGATGGCTGACCATCCAACCCGTAGCTTGACTAGTTCATTGACCTGGTGTTCGCTACTCCCTCCCACTCCACACCGCTCACCCCATGCTTTCCAACAAGCCACGCATCTGTCCTTTCTGGTGCTCTCCTATACACTGAGCTAGGATGTGTTCCTTGATAAATACACCCGCTGGATCCTGCC
>NW_027780338.1:0-290 GCF_054177405.1 Leptonychotes weddellii | reverse complement strand
TTTCAACTCCAAAATTTAATCTGTTAAAGTAAGGATGATAATAAATGAGGTAAGGACATGAGAGAATTGTAGATTAGAATAGAAAAGCAACTTTCTTTTTCCCTCAGCTTTCTCAAATAAAATTACTTAATGAAGTAACAGAGCATGCAATAAGCATACATTGCTATGATATAATAATTTAAAATATTTTCATATATGGAATACCTGGGTGGCAGAGTCGGTTAAGCGTCCAACTCTTGGTTTCAGCTCAGGTCATGATCTTAGAGTCATGAGATGTAGCCCTGAGTCAG
>NW_027780337.1:0-290 GCF_054177405.1 Leptonychotes weddellii | reverse complement strand
GGCCAAGCTCAGACCAACTTGTAGGAAGAGCACCAGCTTCTGGAACCAGACCAGTCGGGATTCAATTGTCACCTCCTCCATGGCCCAGCTTGGGGACATTGGACACGTTAACAAGTTCTGCTAGCACTGTCTTCTCACCTGTGTGAGGACCATCATGTTCACCATTTGCCAGATCTTAGTGGGGTCTGAATGATACATGAATGTAAGGTCCCTAGTGTTTGATCAGTGGAAACGATTAATGAGAAGTGATGAAGTGCTGGGCCAGTTTTCATAGCTGGACCTGTGCGGGG
>NW_027780336.1:0-290 GCF_054177405.1 Leptonychotes weddellii | reverse complement strand
AGTGAGCAATAATAAGAATTCCTCTTGAATAGAAGATAATAATATGAAATGTCAGCTTTTATTATGTACATTTGAGTATTCTTAAATGACAACCTTAAAATGAAATTGTGCTTTGACCCCTACATAGATTTCAAAAAAGTTATTATAAATTTAACTGTTGCTTCCTATGAATGTACTTTATCAAGAGTGGTATAATTTTTTTTTTCATTCTCATAGTAACAAAGTAAAGAGCTAAAGCAATAGCAACAACAAAAGTACAGATGAAGAATATTCTGCTTTAATATTTAGGT
>NW_027780335.1:0-290 GCF_054177405.1 Leptonychotes weddellii | reverse complement strand
GCGAGGTTTGGTGGTGAATGGAGAAGTCACACACAGCTGGATCTAGAGCAGGTCCTCTGACTTCTATTCTGGATCTCTGGCAAAAGTGGCTGAATGCCTCCCAAATCTCAGCTGGCCTTTTTTTCTTTTAGCTTTGGGAATGTAACTTCTATTCAGTGGATTTCGATTTCTTCTGTGGATCCATCAGATTGTCGGAAGAATTCATATTTGCATTCACTGAAGCATTTCTCTAAACTGTCACCATTCCTTAGGTCACCCCTGCTCATTCATCAGGTATCCTGTGACTTGAT
>NW_027780334.1:0-290 GCF_054177405.1 Leptonychotes weddellii | reverse complement strand
TATATGCATGTAAATATGCATTTACGTGTATATGTATGTATGTATATGTATATGGGTGTGTATATATATATGTGTGTATATATATATATACACACATATATATATGTAAATGCATAGAAAGGGGTCCAGTGGTTGGGGGCCAGGGGTCAGACTTTTATTTTTTATTCCATTTATTTGTTCTGTTTGGATTTCTAAAGAATATAATGTATTAGCCGAAATTAAAATAGCCTAAGAAACGCTTTTGACTATGTTAATTTTTGGAGATAGAGATGGAACAAATTTCCATTTAT
>NW_027780333.1:0-290 GCF_054177405.1 Leptonychotes weddellii | reverse complement strand
GGACTTGAAAAATTCAAGGAGACTTGTGGGATCGTCCTGGAGAAACAACTTGGCAATTTCCCAGGATTTTTCTCTGAACACTGCTTCACATTTGAGCAGGATCTTTCCCATCCATTGGTAATAGAGTCCCTTTCCACAGAACACGAATATCAGCTGAGGGGGAACCCAGGTTTGAACTGTTCCCTCCTTGGCTGCTGATCGTAGATGTTGCCTTAGATGCTCTGAGGAAGTGATTACAAATGCGTTCCTGTACAGGTAGCTTGTGTGGCTCCTTCTGCAAGATGCTGTGT
>NW_027780332.1:0-290 GCF_054177405.1 Leptonychotes weddellii | reverse complement strand
CTTCTATTTCCTTTGTTCTGCCTCTGGTGAATTCTTGTGCAGCCTGCACCACTGACTTCCACCCTACCGTCGCCCCACATTTGGGGGCCCGATCCAATCAAGAGATACTATATTTAGACACCACGATTCATATACTACCAACTTGGATACACTAAAAGTTAGCTATGTCTAACAGACTTGCTAGAGTTCCAGCTGGCTGGAAAAAAACATATATTGACAATGAAAACCATCATTCAAAAAAAAAAAAAAGTCCACCTCCACCCCTTTTTTTGAGACAGAGAGTGAGGTTT
>NW_027780331.1:0-290 GCF_054177405.1 Leptonychotes weddellii | reverse complement strand
GGGCTCGATCCCAGTACCCTGGGATCATGACCTGAGCTGAAGGCAGATGCTTAACGACTGAGCCACCCAGGCGCCCCAGTCCTTAACTTTAAAGCAGTGGTTTTCAGAATCATCTGTAGGACTTGTTAGCACAGATGCAGAGCCTTACCCCAGAATCAGAATTTCTGGTTCTATTAGGTCTAGAGCTGGGACCAAGAATTTGCATTTCCAGCAAGTTCCCAGGTGATGCTGCTGTTGCTAGTTTGGAGATCACTTTTTGAGGATCACTGCTTTAGCCTTTTTCGGATTGT
>NW_027780330.1:0-290 GCF_054177405.1 Leptonychotes weddellii | reverse complement strand
GGGAGTCTGCTTCTCCCTCTGACCCTCCTCCCTCTCATGCTCTCTGTATCTCATTCTCTCTGTCTCAAATAAATAAATAAAATCTTTAAAAAAATAAATAAAAAACAATGAACGACATAAATAAAGATTCTATAGCTAACGTGTGGCACATTTGAAAAACTGAAAGACAGCTAGTGTCATTACAGTTCAGAAGCAAGGGGGAGAAGGAAACACATTGGAACATTGGGTAGTCTATGTGGGGCCTGCAGGCTGTGATAAGATTTTTTTTTAAAATAGGAAGTGACTTGATT
>NW_027780329.1:0-290 GCF_054177405.1 Leptonychotes weddellii | reverse complement strand
GTGCACAGAAGAGGGTGCTTCCCGCATCTCTTTGCTGCTTCCCTGGGAGGCCAACCTCATGGCCGCCCTGGTGTGGGTTAATGCATGAGCAGCATCCACACCCACTCCCCAAACACACTTCCTTGTGCTTGCTGCTGTCTGCATTTCCTTTATCTTGGGAGAGAAAGGTGAAAAATTCAAAGGACAGATGGGGCAAGCTGGTCCAATGCGCAGGATGCCTAAGGTCAGGGAGGAAGGGAGGGCAGAAGGAAGGCCGCCAGTGTGAGAGAGCCTGCAGAAGAAGGGAGACC
>NW_027780328.1:0-3558 GCF_054177405.1 Leptonychotes weddellii | reverse complement strand
CCTTGTTCTTGATGAACAGAGCATCAGGATGCCTCCCATGTCCTTGTTCTTGATGAACAGAGCATCAGGATGCCTCCCATGTCCTTGTTCTTGATGAACAGAGCATCAGGATGCCTCCCATGTCCTTGTTCTTGATGAACAGAGCATCAGGATGCCTCCCATGTCCTTGTTGATGAACAGAGCATCAGCACTATTCAGGCATGACGTTGGCATGCAGAACCATTACACCCGGACTGGCTAGAAACTTATTAAAGTCCTGTGCCCAGATCTCAGTGCAGCAACCAAAGAGGGAGCTGGAGAGCTTGGAAGGGGTTCAAAGGAGAGCTACAGCGTTGATTAAAGGCCTTGAAAAACAAGAACCATGAGGGAAGGTTAAAAGAACTGTGATTACTCAGGCCTGAAAACAAGCAAAGACTGGAGGGTAAATTAACAATGGAATTCCAATAAATAAAACTCTTATATGGCAGATGGTGATCGGTTATTTTCTAAACGGGCTGAGAGCAGATGAAGAAAATCTGTACTTTAGGATCAGAAATTTAGTCACATGTAAAGAAAATTTTCCTAAAAGTAATCAAATTCTTTCAGTGCCAAAAGCATTTACCTAGTAGTAGATTTGATGTTCAGGAGGGTCTAAGTACTATCTCAGGACCGTGGGTCACCAACTAATGATTATTACATAGGAAGACTGCTGAGTAGGGCAGGGGGTAGACAGGCAGTGAGAGAGGGAGAACAAAGTGGGGCCTGCTCTTGAAGGGGGGCTGGAGAGATGCAGGAGAGGAGTTGGGGGACACAACAAGGGAAATGCAGAGTGGAGCGGTTTTAAGAAGGCTTATTCCTTTTTCCTGTTTGTACAGCGGATCCACTTAGAGGTTCGAGTTGGACGACATAACCTTGATGCAGCCATTGCTCAAGCGAAGGACAAAGTTAATGAAGTTAGCTTTAAGCTGGAACATCTAATTGAGCAAATTGAGCAAATAGTCAAAGAACAGAGCTATCAAAGGGTCAGTGTGCCTATTCAGCTTATTTTATCTCTTCCTGCCGGGAACACAATTCTGGAGACAAAGCCCCCAAACCACAGAAAGGATAAACTGCCTGTTCCTCGGTCATTCTCTCTGAGCTAGCACTGTGGGGACACTCGGGGTGAAGGGAAAGAACAATCTTTCACTATCTGCCAGACTGTGAGCTCCTCTAGGAAAGGGGACTGCAGCTCATTGGCCTCTGGGGTGTGGGCTTAATAGAACGAATAAATGCTCCCAAACACACCCAACGTGTATGAAGAGGCTCCGTATGCCCATTTTCTAGATCAGTTTTATTCTGTGACACTGTGTGTTTCCCGGGTCACTGTGCTCAGTGGACTCTGGTCAGACATGGGGTCAAATCCAGACTCCAGTTTCCTTACCTGGAAAATAAGAGGAGGACAGTGCCCAGCTTGAAGTAAAGTAAGGACACCAATCTTTTTTTTTTTTTTAAAGATTTTATTTATTTATTTGAGAGAGAGAGCATGAGAGGGGGAGGGTCAGAGGGAGAAGCAGACTCCCCGCCGAGCAGGGAGCCCGATGCGGGACTCGATCCAGGGACTCCAGGATCATGACCTGAGCCGAAGGCAGTCGCTTTAACCAACTGAGCCACCCAGGCACCTGTAAGGACACCAATCTTGAAAATCTATCACTGTTGGCTGACATTCACTTGCTTGATGGTGAGAAATAAAATGAATAAGATAATAGATCAAATAGCATCTATTTTCCATCAAAATACAAAAATATGTTTTATTTAAGGTTGATTCTTAATCCTTATTTTTATTTTTTTTAAAGATTTTATTTACTTATTTGTCAGAGAGCGAGAGAGAGCACACAAGCAGAGAGAGAGGGAGAAGCAGACTTCCCGCTGAGCAGGGAGCCCGATGTGGGGCTCTATCCCAGGACCCCGGGATCATGACCTGAGCCAAAGGCAGACGCTTAACGTCTGAGCCACCCAGGCATCCCTAATCCTTGTCTTTAGCTAACAACATACCCTGACTTAGAAAATCAGATACTGCACTTTGGTATATTAACTGGAAAATATTAAATATCTTCAAAGCATACAGCACCTTCCCCTCAAATTCACAGTTAAATACTGTAAGAAACTAAACCTGCCTATTTCTCTTCCATATAGGACCGTGAAGAAAATTTTCGAATGATCAGTGAAGATACAAATAGCAATGTTTTATGGTGGGCTTTTGCACAAACATTAATCTTTATCTCAATCGGAATTTTCCAAATGAAATACCTTAAAGACTTCTTTATAGCTAAGAAACTCGTTTAAAATGTTGATAAAGACAAACAACTACCTGCTAATTTACATAATGTTTGAGTTAACCAATCAAAATACATTCATAACCATGTACTGCTTTTATCATTTCAAAGATGATCAGAGATTGAAATTAATGTTACACTGATAAAATATTACTTTAACTATGTAGCCTTTGAGCTTGATTGAATAAGCACATCATCCAGTTCTTATTTTAGCTTGGTGTAGATCAGCACTGTCCCATAGAAATAAAATGTAAGCTACATATGTAAATGTTACGTTTTCTGGTTGCCACATTAAAAAGGTTTTTTTTAGAAGGGTAAAATTAACCCTAGTGATATGTATTTAACCCAAAACACCAAAAATATTACCATCTTAATTTGTAAACAGTAAGGTTCCTGAGATAGTTCATGTTGCTTTTCCGATACAAAGTCTGAGAAACCCAAGCATGTGCTACACTCAAAGCACAGGTCAGTTTGGCCCAGCGCATTTCAAGGGCCCAGTGGTCACATGACATTCACAGCTAGGACACTGGACAAAGGGAGAACGCCCTTTCCCCACCACTGTATTCCTCTCGGCAAGACCCATCCTGAACTTCTGCTTTCTCTACTTCCCTGCACGACGGCGCCCTTGTCCACACAAGCAAACGGCCCGGGTTTCTCTGCACCAGGTTTTCTCACTTGGGCCCCAGCAGGCACCTGCATGTGGATGGAAACTCCGCTCCCCAAGCCATGGAGGGCGCCATCCGAGGAGTGCCGCTGTGAAATGTCACCTCCATCTGCTTTCTCTAGCTGTTCACTCTGAAATAGGGACACGCTCACTGCACGAGGCAAGAGCAGCACCAGGAGCCCCCGCCCCCCCAGCTCCACGCAGCCAGTGTCCGGGACAGGGACCCCCCAGCCACACCCCAGGTCCAGCCCTTCACGCACGTGGCAGGTCCCCCAGCTCACAAGGTCAGTGTCCTGGACAGGGACCCCTCAGCCCCACCCCAGGTCCAGCCCTTCACGCACGTGGCAGGTCCCCCAGCTCCACGTGGCCAGTGTCCGGGACAGGGACCCCACAGCCCCACCCCAGGTCCAGCCCTTCATGCACGTGGCAGGTCCCCCAGCTCCACATGGCCAGTGTCCGGGACAGGAACCCCTCAGCCCCACCCCAGGTCCAGCCCTTCACGCACATGGTGGGTCCCCCAGCTCCACGCGGCCAGTGCCCCGGACTGGGAACACCTGGAACTCCGGGTCAGGCCCTTCACGCACGTGGCAGGGCTACAGTGAC
>NW_027780327.1:0-290 GCF_054177405.1 Leptonychotes weddellii | reverse complement strand
GAGTGACTGAGTGAAAAGATGCTCACAAATATATTCAAAAACATCAAAGGTGCTAATGATAAGTTGAAACAGCCCTCCATGAGGAGGCAGGTGGATGTGGGGGTGACCAGCCTGACAGGTGAGGAAGGAGATGGGTTGCTATGGTGGCTTTCCTGCCTCCCTTCTCCCTTATTCTGATCCCAGTCCCTGGTTTTCTTTGGGGGCCTACCACGTTCTAACTCCCCTCCACCCTTTCCAGAAGTGAAGTCATGCCACATGACCCAAGATGGCCCAGTGAGACTCCATCCTAT
>NW_027780326.1:0-290 GCF_054177405.1 Leptonychotes weddellii | reverse complement strand
TGTCCCTCCTGATTTGCTGGGCTTCCAGGGTGTCCCTGACTTGCATGTGATCTAAACATATGGAACATTGTTCAAATAACTGTCCTGTTCTCCCCAGAAATGTCAAGGTGATGACAAAGACTTGAGAAACAACTCTAGAGGAAAGGAGATAGCAATATGACAAGTGAACACAACACGCCCCTCATGCTTGGATCTAGATGGAGAAGAAAGGCTGACAATGAGCATTGTCCGAGACATTGACACTTACAAGATAACAGTATTAAATTTTCTTTTTTTTTCTCTTTTTTTTT
>NW_027780325.1:0-290 GCF_054177405.1 Leptonychotes weddellii | reverse complement strand
GTCTCTGGGAACTGACCTGCCTAGCCTGTTGTGAGGGTCATGCTCAGGGACAGTGTGTGCAGGGAAATGAGCCCGGGCAAGGCTCAACTGGGGGAAACACTGACATAGATTCTTAGGACTTGCCTTCCTTACCTTTCTTCCCCAAAATTAAAACTTTTAAAATTTCTTTTATTTTTTGGTTTTGAAGTAGAACATTCTTCTTTGTTCTTGTTTAATTCTTCAAAAAGACTGAAGCAGAGACCATGACACTTGCTTTCACCATAATTAGACAAGGTACTAACAGCTTGTAT
>NW_027780324.1:0-290 GCF_054177405.1 Leptonychotes weddellii | reverse complement strand
CCTGCTCAGCGGGGGGTCTGCTTCTCCCTCTGACCCTTCCCCTCTCATGCTCTCTGTCTCTCATTCTCTCTCTCACAAAAAAAAAAAAAAAAAAATCTCTTGAAATTTTGGGCCCATGTTGGGCGACCCGGGTGCCAATCCATGGTGATCTCAGTCAAAATCCAGGAGATCTCACCCAATGTCAAGAACCCCTGGCCCCATCAAGGAGATTCCTGGGTGTATGTCACATGATCACAGTCCAAGCCTCGGGAGAACTCACTCAAATCCCCCGGGATCACAGGCCATTGAGT
>NW_027780323.1:0-290 GCF_054177405.1 Leptonychotes weddellii | reverse complement strand
CTGACTCATGAGACTCTTGCTAAAAGTGGACTCTACAGGATGGAGAACCAAGTCCAAGGTCAGCCTAGAGGAGCTCCCATGAACCTGAGTCCAGTTTGGTCAAGAAGAGAATCTTTGTCAATACTGAGCCCAGCCAGATGGTCTCTACTCCCAGAGGTAATGATGAGGGCTTCTCCCTCCCACATCTCTGTCAGTATTCGTAATTATTCAATTTTATGATGTTTGCCAATTTCATGGAGTTAAGGAGATACCCTTCCTTAGAAAAAGAAAAATGTTCTACCCTCTAAAGT
>NW_027780322.1:0-290 GCF_054177405.1 Leptonychotes weddellii | reverse complement strand
CTGTCCTGTTAACCTAATCAGGACCTTATGCAGAGCTGGATGTGTAGCCTTGAAGTTAAAACCAGAGGGAGGAAGTGATGCTGAGCATTCATCGTTGATCAGCTTGTTTGGCACCTGTCTTTTCTCTTTGTCATTGTATTAGTTCTTCCACCAGCTTTTTAACTTCTAAAAAGTTCTTTCCGTTCTCTGAGTGTTCTTTTTTAGGTTCTTTTTAATGCTTACTCTATTTTCTCTCTCAAGAATATTCTAGTGTTTTTTGTTTTTTTTGTTTTTGTTTTGTTTTGTTTATT
>NW_027780321.1:0-290 GCF_054177405.1 Leptonychotes weddellii | reverse complement strand
TAGGGGAATAGGTCATAACTCCAACGTGGCGCATATGAACCAGGACCCACCAGAAGGGAAGCCAAGTCACAGGCTTGAGTATGGGAACCACGAGAGAAGTCTGAGCAGGAGATAAGGATTTGGGTAATCCCCACGAAGAGCAAAACAGTGTAGATGAAGACACCTAAGAACAGTGTGTGGAGTCAGGAAAGTAGGTGTCCTGGGGCAGCACCCTGAGGACTAAGTACCTTATTTTCAATGCACGTCAAATTTTTAATTCAAACTGCAAATCTTTGGAAAATTGAAGTGCT
>NW_027780320.1:0-290 GCF_054177405.1 Leptonychotes weddellii | reverse complement strand
GGAGAGAGAATGATCTGGCAGAAACATGGGCAAGCCTTCCCTGGGATGATGGGACAAGAGATAGCTGAGGACAACTAGGAGTTTTGTGGGGTTTTTTTTTTTTTTTTAATTTCTTTGTTTAACTAGGCTCCATTCCCAGTGTGGAGCCCAGCATGAGTCTTGAACTCATGACTCTGAGATCAAGACCTGTGCTGAGATGAAGAGTCAGATGCTGAACCCAGTAAGCCACCCAGGCGGCCCCTCCTATGAGTATTTGAGAGGTTGGAGATTCTCTTTAGTATTCTAGGGCT
>NW_027780319.1:0-290 GCF_054177405.1 Leptonychotes weddellii | reverse complement strand
GACTTTTCTCCCCTTCAAATGTGCAGGAAGATTGGACTTTGTGCATTAAAAAGGTGATCCAGGACCACCTGAAGCTAATCAGCCATGGCAATCAATTTCACCTTTCATTGCAGCCCCAAGATCCCAGATTGAGGGTCAAAGAAATAATCACATAAATTCACTCCCTGTTGCTCTTTAAGGGGGCTGTGCCTTTTCTGTGATCCAGGCTGCTCATGTGACCCATGCCATTTTAAAAAATCACAGTCCCTTGGGACACCTGGCTGGCTCGGTTAAGCATCTGACTGTTGATT
>NW_027780318.1:0-3558 GCF_054177405.1 Leptonychotes weddellii | reverse complement strand
GTTTGACAAAACCTATTAATTTGGCAATACGGATTCCCTATTGCCCAACAATTCCTTTCCTGGGGATTTTCTCTGGAAAAATTCTTGCACATGCGCACAAGTGGGCAAGTATAGGAAAGTTGTCAGCAGTGTTTTTCGTAGTTGTAAAATACTAGGGAAAACTAAATATATATAAACAGCAGAATAAACAATGAAATTATAGTACATTCATACCACTGAATATAACACCAAATTGAAAATAGAGATTTATGTATTAACATGACCAAATAGAAATTTTAACTGAAAAGGAGAGTAGCAAAAGGATACAAAACCCACCAAATTCAGCACAATGTTTATCTCTGGAGGTGGGAGGTGAGAAGAAATTGCAAATGAAAGAAGATACATGGAGGTCTCCAAAGTATTTGTAACGTTTTAGTTCTTAAGCTGGTTAATGGTTACAGAGGGTTCCACTTTACTATTCTTTATACCTTTTTGTATTTATGAAATATATAAATATAAAACAATTTGGAAGGGGTCCAGAATTGGTAAATGTGGAGGGCACTGTTAGAAGGAAATGCTAACCCGCTGGAAGAGATCACCTCCACAATGCAGGACACCGCTGAGAAACTACCGTGGAAGACCACTGTTGAAAGTAAGCTGACAGTAAAGAGATATGAAGCACATCAGGAAATCCATTCCCATAAGAGAGAGTCAGCAGACACAACAAGTGAGAGAATTTCCAGTTGAGAAACTAAAGAAAATAGAGCAGTTTCCAAAGAGCTTCAAAATAAGTGGTTTCAAAAACGTTCAAAGACATAAAAGAATCAACTGAACTCATGTCAGAAGGAGACATTGTAAAAACAGAGTAAGCAGGTTTGAAAACAGATATATATTCTAGAAATGAAAAATACTGCTGTCATAATTGTAAAATTCAATATAACAGGTCAAAGTAAACCAAAGCAAGAATTAATAAATTGGAAGGTGAATTTAAGAATACAACTTGAAACCTCAAAAGATGTATGATAAGAAAGAGGCAATGAGAGATATGAAGAATGGAATTAAAAACTCCAATGTGTCTAAAACAGTTCCAGAAGGGGAAAGAAAGAATGTGGGAGTAGTTACATGCAACTATGTTGATGAAGAATCTTCTTATTTATTTATTTGAAAGAGAGCATGAGCAAAGCATAGGGGGGAGGGGCAGAGGGAGAGAATCTCAAGCAGACTCCCTGCAGAGTGTGGAGCCTGACCTGGGGCTCGATTTCACAACCCTGAGATCATGACCTGAGTGGAAATCAAGAGACAGACACTCAACTGGCCGAGCCACCCAGGTTCCCTGATGGAGAATCTTCTAGTAAGACATGAATGCTCAGATTGAAGTTACAAACCAAATTCTAAACTGAAGAAAACACAGAGAGAGCGAGCGAGAGAGACAGAGACTGAGAGACTGTAGTCTATCAGATAGAAAGAAGAAATTTTAAAAACCACCAGAAGTGGTAAGACAGATAACCTGTGAGTAAAAACAATCAGATTGACAATGGATTTCTCATCAGTAAGGAAGTAATCTGGAAGAAAATTTAATAATGCCTTCAAAGTCTGAGGAGAAAAATATAACAGCAAATCCAGAATCCTACACTTAACTAAATTATCACTCCTGAATGAGGGTGAAATTGGGGCACTAGGTGGCTCAGTTGGTTGAGTGTCTGACTCTTGATCTCAGCTCAGGTTTTGATCTCAGGGTCATAAGTTCAAGCCCCACGTTGGGCTCCACACTCAGCATGGAGCCTACTTTAAAAGAATGAGGGTGAAATAAAAGTATTTTAAGACATACAAAGAGAGTCTATTATACATTGAAAGAACCTCCTGATGAGGGAACTAGAATCTAGAAGGAATAGAAACCAAGTGGCGGTAATGAGAAAAACATTAGTAAGCCTGTTCCTACATAAAAATGAGGGTTGATAGTGAAAAAATAATAAATAATGTAAGTGTTAAAATACACAAAATGAATTATTTTGTTAGTGGGGAGTAGTTCAGACAGGCTTAGAAAATTCTATTTTCCTTGTGTTGTTTGGGTAAACAAAGATGATTAACTTTAGACTTTGCTGGAAAAATACAGACTTAAAAAATTTAAGGGCAATCACATAAAGAATGAGAAAGGAAACTCACAACTTGCTAACTAGAAAATCGTTAAAAGGTAAGTGAGAAACAGTTCGATAGAAGGCAGGAAATTAAGAAAGAAGGGAGGGAGGTGGGGGAGAGGGAAGGAAAGGAGGAGAAGCAGCGGCAGCAACTAAAAATCAGAGTAAAGAGAAAATCCAGGTAAGTTGATAGGAATTAATCCAAATATGTTAATGGTAACAATATACTATTTGCGATGGTCAGTTTTATTTATCAGCTTGACTGGGCTACAGTCTCCAGTTACTCAAATACTAATGGAGATGTTGCTGTGAAGGTATTTTGTAGGTGTGATTAAAGCCCATAATCAGTTGACTTTAAGTAACAGAGATGAAAAATCTTCGAGGGTCTGAGTCAATCAGTGAAAGGTCTTAAAAGCAGAGCTGAGTCTTCCCTGAAGAGGAGGAAATCAGGCTGTGGACAGGAGCTTCATCCCATGCCTGAGAGTTCTAGCCTGCCCTTTCTGATGGCCTGCCCTACAGTTTCAGGCTGCCCAGCCAGCCCTAGTAAGTGTGATCCAATTCCCTGCGATAAATCTCTTATCTCCTACTGGTTTTGTTTCTCCAGTTGAATGCTGACTGATAGGTACACTATGTAAATGGCTTCAACTCACATCTTCACATGCATAAATCCCCAAATTGCATTAAGATCAAATCAAACTGCTCTTGATGAGAAATATACCTGATACATCAAGAAGGTTGAAAATTAGGGATAAAGAGAATGCATATAGCAGGAAAGTGTGTGCCAGAAGGAAGCAGTGACAGGGAGAAAGAGGGCTATTGCATGATAACAAGAGCATCTCTGATGAGCAGGGACATCAGGACCCACAAGAGGAGTCTACCATGAAGTTGCCTATGCTTCCAAGCAAGTCCCAGTCCTTATGAGTTTCTGTTAAACTTGGTGATTTCATTTCTCAGAAGAGTTCAAGTCATTTTCTATGTGAAAGCTGTAAAGTTTCTACCTTTTTTTTTTTTTTTAAGATTTTATTTATTTATTTGACAGAGAAAGACATAGAGAGAGCAGGAACACAAGCAGGGGGAGTGGGAGAGGGAGAAGCAGGCTTCCCGCAGAGCAGAGAGCCCAATGTGGGGCTCGATCCCAGGACCCTGGGATCATGACCCAAGCCGAAGGCAGACGCTTAACGACTGAGCCACCCAGGCGCCCTCTACCTTTTTTTTTTTTTTAAAGATTTTATTTATTTATTTATTTGAGAGTGAGAAAGAGCACAAATGGGGGGGGGCATCAGGAGAATCATGGGACGTGGGGCTAGATCCCAGGACCCTGAGATCATGACCTGAGCTGAAGATAGACACATAACCGACTGAGCCACCTAGGTGCTTCAAGTTTTCACCTCTTAATCTTGAAATAATTACAGATTCACAGCAAGTTGCAAACACTGTCTAGAGA
>NW_027780317.1:0-290 GCF_054177405.1 Leptonychotes weddellii | reverse complement strand
TCTCTATCTCTAGCAGATAAGTAATATCTGTTTCATTCAGGTCTCTTGCTGTGATTTTGTCCTGTTCTTTCATTTGGGACATCTTATCTTACTCTGTGTCTATTTCTGTGTGTTAGGAGCATCAGCTATGTCTCCTGCTCTTAAAAGTAATGGCCTTAAAAAAAAAAAAATAATGGCCTTATGAAGAAGTCCTGTAGTGCCCTGCAGGGCAGTGTCCCCTGTTTACCAGAATCTGGCACTTCAGAGGTGGCTCCTATGTATGTGTGTGTGCCCTGCTGTTGTGTCTTGGC
>NW_027780316.1:0-290 GCF_054177405.1 Leptonychotes weddellii | reverse complement strand
TTTTTATCTTTGTATCCTCAGCATCTAAGTCAGTGCCATGATAAGCCTTTATTGATACCTGGCTGTATTTGTCTCCTCTTCCCTTGGTCCGGCCTTTGCCCACTCACCATCAGAATCTGATTGTCTAGCGCACGCTCCATCCCCAGCACCCTTTCTGCTCACCAGTGTCCCGGCAGGGCGAAGTAGGAGGTCCGTTTTCTGTGTTGATCCAAATCTCTTACCAAGCAGACCTTTTCACTATTGTTAAGTTCTAGGTCCACCCCAGGGACAGGATCTCCTTCTCCAGTCCT
>NW_027780315.1:0-290 GCF_054177405.1 Leptonychotes weddellii | reverse complement strand
CGTCACCACTATCTGATTCCAGAACATCCTCATCACCACAAAAAGGAACCCTGTCCCCCATTAGCAGTCGCCCCTCCATTCCCTCCTCCCTCCGACCCCTGGAAACTACTAGTAACTTTCTCTCTGTATAGATTTGCCTATTCTGGACATTTCGTATAAATGGAATCGTACGGGGTGCCTGAGTGGCTCAGTCAGTTGAACATCCGACTCTTGATTTTGGCTCAGGTCATGACCTCAGGGTCGTGAGGTCAAGCTCCGCACTGGGCTCCTCACTGGGCATGGAGCCTGCT
>NW_027780314.1:0-290 GCF_054177405.1 Leptonychotes weddellii | reverse complement strand
TAAATAAAAAGGGTTGATTTTATTTGTAACACAAATGAGATAAAGATATTAGTTGTGCCCCAAACTTTTAGCTTACTAGGCTTATATAGGTTTTTTTTTTTTTGCACAAAACACTTTTTTATTGTTATGTTAATCACCATACATTACATCATTAGTTTTTGATGTAGTGTTCCATGATTCACTGTTTGTGCATAGCACCCAGTGCTCCATGCAGAACGTGCCCTCTTTATTTATTTTTTTGGTATTTTATTTTAATTTTTTATTGTTATGTTAATCACAATACATTACAT
>NW_027780313.1:0-290 GCF_054177405.1 Leptonychotes weddellii | reverse complement strand
TCACAGGCCGGGGGAGCACGGAGTGCAGCTGGAGACCAGGGAGACGGGAGTGATTGACTGCTTTTCTCTGGGGCTCACTGAGGATTGGGGGCCCGAGTTCTCAGCTCCTTGGGTGGATTGGGAGGCCGCCATTTTCACTCTCATCCTCCAAAGCTGTACCAAAACCTTGCAGGGAACAAAAATTCCTGAGAGCAAACCCGAGCAGATTACTTAGCCCAGACCCGGCAAGAGCGGGGCAATTTCGCCTCTGGCAAAGACATCTGAGAATCACTGCAACAGGCCCCTCCCCC
>NW_027780312.1:0-290 GCF_054177405.1 Leptonychotes weddellii | reverse complement strand
TTGATTAAGCAAAGCCCTCTGTTTAAATTATTAAAACTTTTCAAACAACTTTTGATAGCCACCTACATGCTAGCACACCATGCTTTTTTTTTTTTTCATGGACCCACACCATGCTTTTTATTATACAAGTTTAATTCAAGGCCCATAGCACACAATCAATAGTCTAAGTCCATTGAAAAGACAAATTATTGTGAGTATTCTGAGAAAATCAGTCCCACAGAAAATGTATGGACTTTGACAGTCCCTAATCAAATAAGATTTTTAGTTTGGACTTTCTTTTTTTTTTTTTT
>NW_027780311.1:0-290 GCF_054177405.1 Leptonychotes weddellii | reverse complement strand
GTGACAGTCTCTTGTTTTCTTAGACATACTTTATTTTCACTGAAATTAAGACCCAGAAATTTTCTCCGTCTACCATAAATGATTTAAAATAGAGAATTTCAGTGTAAATTCCCCTTTTCTCATAACTACCTTTACATGAATACTAATATAAATAAATGCCAATTTTTAATGTTTTCTAGTAGAGCTCTGATAAATGAACCAAATTATATGTATTTCTTAATCATTTAAATCACCAAATGGATAAAGCCCAACTGAGTTTTGATTTTGCATAGGTGGGAGGGGAGGATTTT
>NW_027780310.1:0-290 GCF_054177405.1 Leptonychotes weddellii | reverse complement strand
GGACAGATACATCATCTGACTGCCCCAAGGCATGATTTGTGATGTTGATATTGATGAAATCTCAAGAAAGAAGTGATACAATATTCACTAGTACTCTAATTCCCATCAGAATGGACTGGTTTTTATATTCAGAGTTTCAGCCTGCATTGATTGGCAACTGGGAGCACTTCCTCAAATATGTATTTGCTCTGAAATCTTACACCTTCTGGGTTATTTCTTGTGCCAAGCAGATTAGATTAATTGGAGCAAAACAGGAAGCAATTGTTTGTTATATATCCAAATGACTTCAT
>NW_027780309.1:0-290 GCF_054177405.1 Leptonychotes weddellii | reverse complement strand
GGTGGGCCGCAAGGAAGCGGGGCTTCGGCCTCTGATCTGGGAAGGCACGGGGGAGCTGCCCTGGGTCTAGAAGATCGCCAGCACGATTATTCCTGTCGCTAGAGTTTTCGGCCTCCAGAGTGGATGAGTTGAAATTTTGACTCCAGCGCTCCGTGGCCCCTTCTCATCTTAGTAATAACCCCAGTGTGTGTGTGTGTTGGGGGCGGGGGGAGGTTGTTGGTCAGACGCCCATGCCCAGACCTTCAGGTGGAGCTGGCTCCCCCGCCAGGAGGCTCCCCCCTCGGGCTGGT
>NW_027780308.1:0-290 GCF_054177405.1 Leptonychotes weddellii | reverse complement strand
TGGTATGATATAAAGTCGGTACATCTTACGTTACCGGGTAAGGGCATAACGGGGGGAAGAAAGCAAAGATATTTGTTTAATACACACACATACACACACACACAATCAGGAGGAAATACTCAATGACAATTATAATCATTGTTTCAGTAACTGATCACATGTTGTAGCTGGTATTGGTGATCTAGTCTTCATTCCTGAAGGGTCCGGGCCATTAGCAGTCCTGCCTGAATTGTGTTGTTGTAGTTTTCCATTGACATTAATGACAGGGCATGGTCATATTCAGAGAGGGG
>NW_027780307.1:0-3558 GCF_054177405.1 Leptonychotes weddellii | reverse complement strand
TTTTTAAATTTTTGAGGAACCTTCACACTGTTTTCCAAAGTGGCTGTACCAACTTGCCTTCCCACCAACAGTGTAAGAGGGTTCCCCTTTCTCTACAACCTCTCCAACATTTGTTGTTTCTTTCCCTGTCCATTTTTGCCATTCTAACTGGTCTAAGGTGGTATCTCAGTGTGGTTTTGGTTTGGATTTCCTTGATGGCTAATGATGATGAACATTTTTTCATGTGTGTGTTAGCCATTTGTATGTCTTCTTCAGAGAAGTGTCTTTTCATGTCTTCTGCCCACTTTTTGACTTGATTATTTGTTTTTTGGGTGTTGAGTTTGAGAAGTTCTTTATAGATCTTAGATACCAGCCCTTTATCTGGACTGAGAGCGTTGAATAGAACAAAATCTATTGGCTCAAATTTGTCCCCATAGGGTGGGATGTGATTAAACATAGAGTGTAGAGGATTTATGAAGAATAACTATGGTTTTCTTAATTATTTTAATGGTTATTTTTTTCTTTTTAATTTAATGGGTATTCAACAAACTGTTCAATAGGGGATTTTATGTTTAACACTAGTAATAGAATTAAATGAAAAAGATATATAGTATCATTAAAATAGCCATGTAAGAAAAATGCTAGTGCTAAAACAACTCTTTATTTAGTAGGTACCAAGAGATACATATGAAAACCATATTTCACAAAGTAAACCTTTTATTGAAAACTACTGCACCATGAGGGATATTTATCCCTTTCTCCCTGTAGAGGTATAAAAACAAAGTATGTTTTTTTAAATCATAAATTATACATTTTATGGGATATTAAAAGTAGTGCCTAAATAAACAGAATAGAAAAATTGCAAAAAATCTGAAGTTTTACTATATACGGAAATAAAAACAAAACTTTTGTTTGACCTGCTTTATTGTAATAATAAAGTCAACCTCCCTTAAGAATGCATCATCTATATATCAATCAAAAATAATTACTAAAATGAATGAAATAAGTGGGGGGGGGTGAGAATTACATCATACATGAAAAAACAGGCAACTTTCTTGGAAAAGCAAGAACCTAAGCAAGAATACAGCTATTTCAGAATATATTTTTGAGATTCCCTAAACTATTAATTAATATAGGCACTTTTTTTTTGGTATAAGCCCTTTAAACATAATCTGTAAAGATTAGTCATTTGTATTCTTAAGAACTACAGAAAAATGTGCGTTTCACTGCATTTCATAAATAGGATTATATTAAATAACTAAAAGACAAAAATCACTATTTTGTTTTTGGTTTCCAATTTGTTTAGTTGATATTTTGTCTTAATAAACATATGTCTTTTTTTTAATTCAAAACAATAGAAAACCTCTTCTGTGAATTATAATTATTTTCCAGAGAGTTGTATGTAACAATGGTATTTTTTAAAAAGCTCCTTGGAAATATTTCCTATATAACCCTGGAAGCAACTTTGAGTTATAAAATCATAGAACCGTAAGTCATTTCCTGGAAATAGTGGCAAAACAAAAATTTAAAGAACTATGAATGATAGAAAGTATTTGGTATATTAAATATAAATGCCCTTATCCCCTACCAATAACTGCCTAATGAACACAGAACTACTGCATCTAGCAGTGACCTTTGGGAGAACATCAATGACACCAAAATAATCATTAGTAAGATAACATTACAAATTTCTAATGGCTCTTCTTCTTAGTATCCAATGAACCTATTTTTGTATTGGAATATGGTGCTGGAAATTGTTATTTCAATTTCTAGATGGTTCTAATACCTTGTAAAAAAAAAAAGAAATACTTTATCTTCATGTTTGAGAATTCTCTCTTCTTTCTCTCTCTTTCTCTCCCTCACTCCCTTCCGCTCTCCTTCTCCCTCTCCTTCTCTATCTTTTTCAGCCTCTCCCTCTCCTTCTCTATCTTTCTCAGCCTTTCTGTCTCTTTCTTGGAGTTCTAGTAACTACGCCTTCAATTCAGTATATATTTATTGAGGTTCTACTATAAGAAATATCCAGCTCCTTCTGTATGTGGCTATCTTAAATGATATTTAGGGACCTCATGAGTGTGGCAAAAAGGCAATTTTGCTCATGTACAAGCCCCTGAATGTTTCAACTACTCTAACTTTTAGCTTGCTACCGTGTCCAGTAAACTAGAAGCACCATCTCAAGTCCACAGTTTGCTAATAAAAATGTCATCAGTAATTCAATGTTACTGCCGTTTTACTGTTTGATATAAAAATAAAACAATATTAATGCGAGTGATCAAACACCAAATGCCATTTCTTCAGAGTCAGAATGGTGTTTTATAGAGAGACTCTCCTAAGGTGCAGTATTTTTTGAACAACATGAACAGCAACATTTTATCAGTGTCATGGTTATATTTTTGATAGTGAATGATATAAACTGGGACAAGAAAAACTAGATAAGGCCTATAAATTTCAAGACAACACACAGAAATGTGACATATTTTACAGAAGTTTAGTTGGAACTAAATTGGTTGACACTATTCTGTCCTATAATCATGGTAAGCACACTTTGATGTGCACCCAAGTGTCAAAATTCCATCAATTAAAATAATTGTCAATCATAGTCCTAACAGTTCATTTATTATTACATTTATATGATAACTATGGATTACTTTATACAAAAAAGAGTGTATAAAATGTCTACATTTTTTACAAGCTGATATGGAAAATTTTTTTTTTAAAGATTTTATTTATTTATTAGAGAGAGAGTGAGAGAGAGCAAGCACATGAGAGGGGGGAGGGTCAGAGGGAGAAGCAGACTCCCTGCCAGGCAGGGAGCCCGATGCAGGACTCGATCCAGGGCCTCCAGGATCATGACCTGAGCCGAAGGCAGTCGCTTAACCAACTGAGCCACCCAGGTGCCCCAATATGGAAAATTTTAAATGAAGAAAATAGCAGACATTATAACAGCTACCCATTTCCTTTAAAAAAACAAATCTGTAGATTTTCAAACTCATTTGTCTGCAAAAAATACCTTTAAATATAATTTTAGGATATTTAATTATCCCAAATAATATGTTCTATGTAGAAAAATTAAAAAATAAAACAACAATAAACATTACACAACAGGGGGAGCTGTATCTATGTTACCTTGAATCTATTATCTGTATATCTGTGAGTGTGTGTATGCGTGTATGTGTGTGTGTGTATTTCTATCTCTATTTTCTACCAATGCTTTTCTAAGACAGGAAACTCAGACAAATGTATCAATATAGAAATTAAAATAATAAATTAAAAATATAAATAAAAACCGTAAATATTTTCATCCAATTTGAAAGACAAAGTGTTATTATTATTCTTTTACTTTATATAAATGTTCATACAAATCAAAAAAACCTGACATCCCAATCAAAAACTATTAAGAAACTAATACAAGTAGTACATGGTGTAGAGATGAGGATACATTCAAAATGGCTTGTAAGCACATGAAAATAATGTTAGACCATACTCCAGAAATAATATATTATTATTTACATATTTGCATATTAGATCATCATCTTGCATAAATGCTATATGATTTGCCTGAATCTGTTTGTTTTTTTTTTT
>NW_027780306.1:0-13839 GCF_054177405.1 Leptonychotes weddellii | reverse complement strand
AAAAAAAAAAAAGAGTAGAATCCAAAAGCTGGTACTTGTGGCTGATAAAAATTGAAGTCATCATGCCCCTCCTTTCCTGATACTCTTCTGGGTTGTCAAAATCAATTCTGGGATTGTGTGATATCTGTTGTGTTGTTTTTGTTTTTGTTTTTTTCACATTAAACACTTAGTTCTACTTTGAAGAGTCTCATAGGCCCGAAATGCTGCCGGGGAAGTGACCAGCAGTCTGTTGACCCAGGCAGCATTCCACTCTGCATTTTTCATCAGTCATGCTGATTTGGGTAAAAATCTTACACACCAAACTGAGCTTCCCCACCTTAAAAATGCTGGAAACTGAAGCACATCTAAGGCATCGATTACTTTTGTACTCATGGGGGTGAATGTGTTTAAATCTCAGTGGCGGATCTTCCCGGCTGGGGGACCCTGAACCTTTTTCTTCCGTAAGTCACTTTCATTGTCTTTCATAATACGGAAGATGATGGTGTGTCCCTCACAGGAGGCTGTGAGGATGAGTTTGCATGGAGGCCCAGCAAGGTGTCTGGTGTGCAGGTAAGTGTGCAGTAACGGGGTGCATCGTTATCTAGCGAAACATCTGGAGAGGGCCGTGAGCACCACAGGTAAATTTTCTGCCAACTTCCCTGAGGGTTGCCTTTGGAGGAAGGGGGAGCAAATCTGCAGAGGGCTCTGGGCCAATCTGTGCAGCTCTCAGCAGAGACCCTCAGCTTTCACCTGCTCTAAAAACTGGAATTCTCTTTCACATATCGTTCTGGGAAAGAATCTGCTGTGAAATAATAATTTTGAAAAGTTTGAAACTCGTGGATATAATCCAACAGTAGATGCAGAACTTACGGCCCAGAAAGGTCACACAGTTTCCCTGGGGTCACACAGCGGATAGGTCAGAAGGGGAAGCTGGGACAATACCCATCAGGGAACAGTGGAGAAAGTCTAGCAGATAACGAATAAACTGACAACATATATTCAATCACTCCCCTTTCTTTTCCTGGCTCACGGGCTCTTTGCCAGGCGCTGCGCTAGAGGTTTGGTACAGGGAGGGAGCAAAAGGATGTGGTCTTGTACCTCAAGAGTGTTGACAGTTCACTGGGGAAGAAGGACGGACGCAAGTAAGAAACTGCAGTTGTAAAAGGTGTTACGAGGGAAAACAAGAGGATGCTGTGAAAAGTGAAAAAGTGCACTCTCGCTTGGGTGGTTAGAAGTCCTCCCAGATGAGATGGAGCAAAGCTGCACCTGGACCTGATCCGGCAAGGCCATCCCATGGGGTGCGCGAGAAGATGCGCAGGCAGAAGGAAGAACTCGGTAAGGGCCCGAAGGTCCTGCCTGTGAGCTGCAGGGCGGGAGGAAACAGGGCAGGTGGTGGTGGAAGGGAAGAGAGATGCACCCGGGGACAGATGCTGAGGCTACAAGAAGAGCTGTCACACTCACCGTGGCCAGGATCTGCGCTGGATTTACTACTCGTGACCCTGGGAGATGAGATCTAAGGTTTACTTATACTGAGAGACAACTGCACCGTATCCAAGATCACAGACGTAAGTGTGTGCCCTTAAATATGAAAGGAATTCAGGAAATAAGTACAAATGGGTAAGCATGTATTTCCAAGAAATAAAAAGCCCACTGGCAAAAGTCTTTATAGAGAGAGACATAAAAGGAAACTTTCATTATCAATTTAGAGACGGATGTAAATATCCTCTTTCCAGTGTCTTTGCAAGCATTTCCTGAAAGTAAAAAATGTATACATCGACATACACACAGATATGCACCCCAGAAAATGGATATGGATGTGCAAATGTACATCCATACACATTATACACGTACAAGCTAATATACGCATATATATACATTCATGCATATACATGATATGGTACAAACCAATAATGGATTGCAATAACTTTGAACAATGCAAAAATAAGACAAAAGTCTCCATCAAGTTAGCATACATATTTAACTCCCAAAGCATCATAAAAAGGGGACAAATCAAAAGCAAGATTTTTTCTTTAGAAGAAATGGTTTACATTTCTTAGATAATAAACTTCCTCTTATAACCACAGCGCTAACAAGCTCAATGCAAATTTCTGGGTGTATGTTTAGAAAAAGCATGAAGAGTACTAACAGAAGTCCCACATTTGTTCCGACAAGCCCGAAAGAGTTACTGCAGACATCTCGTTGGTATTCTTGAGGATTTCCATCTACAGTGGCACAGCTGTTTCTCGGGTTAGGGAAAATACTAGGCTGACAGTAAAAATGGGAAGACACCCTAGCAGTAATGTGAAATGTGACAAATCCAGTGGGAGAGCCGGTCAAGGGAAGCATTCCTTGCATTTATCACATCAGGATCCCAAAAGGATCAGGAAGGAGGCCTTCCTAATCGATGTTAAGCAAGGCCATCAAAGGGACACATTCTTTATAAGGATTTCAAAAGCCCGGGGACACCTGCTAGCAAGTGGAAAGAAAAAGAAAAAGGCACCTCTGAATATTTTTATGTTATAGTTGTCGGCTGGATAACGTCTACTGCCAAAGTCCGCCAAACAATTACAACAAGGCAAAACAGAGATGGGATAAATACGTAAAAAAGATTAACATCCTCTCTCTAGGACTGACCACTATGATTTCTATGAAGATATATATCCCTATCTATCTCTGTAAAAGGAGAGATCTAGAACATAAACTAGAAATCGTTCAGGATAGAAAGTCAGGACAAACTTCAGCGAAACACTTTGAGAAATGTTTCGAGACCCAAAGGGAACTTAACGTTTGGGAATAATCGGACTTCCCCGATTCCTGGTCTCCACTTGTCAACACTGCGTGGCCGTCCACTTTACTGTTTTGTTCGTTTGTGACTTCCCCTCTGGGAGATGAGCAGTATGTGTGCAGAAACTACAAGTCCAATAGATAAAAGAGGTGGTCTGACAAATGGGAGAAGAAAAACAGTATCTTGAGGAGAGGAAACAACCGAGTATTCATGAATAAAGAGGAAAGAGGAAGTCAGGAGAGAAACGAGGTGACCGGGATGGTCTTAGCAGGGAAAAGGGTGATAATCTGACAAATACTGTTTTCCAAAGCTTAAGCTCATCCCCATGCCCAGACAGCATTTTAATTATTCCCCCCTGCTTCTGTTCTTCTGTTAGATGTTTGTACAACAATAAAACCTAACAGGTCCTTTTACCTACTAGTGCTTTGCCTGGCCGAGGATTTACACTTTCGTGTACATGGAGATGGGTGTGTCTGTGGACCACAGGAAGAGAATTCTCACCCATCTTCAAAACCCCTGTATCACACATGCAGCCGTGGACTGCCAACCTCCTCCCCTGTTTATAGAACCATCACAGGTCCACGGGGCTCCGGAATATGCTCCTTGCAGTGCCCCCAATACAGAACGGGATCCAGCGTAAAAGAAATACTTGTGATTCTCAGCAATTTGCTTACAGTTCTGGAGTTTGATCATTTTATAACTTAATTTGCAGGGCGCCTGGGTGGTTCAGTGGGTCGGGCGTCCGACTCTTGATTTCAGCTCAGGTCATGATCTCAGGGTCGTGGGATGGAGCTCTGTATAGGGGGCTCTGCACTTAGCAGGCAGTCTGCTCTCCCTCCCCCTCTGCCCCTCCCCCGCTTGCACGCATGTGTGTGCACATGCGTGCACACTCTCTCTCTCCCCCAAATGAATAAATAAGTCTTAAAAAAAAACTTAATCTGTAAACTGAGTGTAAGTTAGGTAATGAAAAGGGATAATAACTTGCCCACAGTGGTATTTTGAGGATTAAGACAATGCAGGTGAATGCATGTTTAAGCATTGCAATGTTCATATAAAGTATAATTTTGCATTATTATTGTCTAAGGTCATCTATGTTTGCACTGATAAAAATAAAGCGCAGTGGATGTGTTGACTGGAATTACATCAAGAGCAGATAAATTCAGCCATTCTGGATAAACCTAACATACAGTCAGTCTATATCAGTAACAATAAAAACATGAATGCATCTTAGCGCATTTTTACTCTGTTCTTGGCAAATGTGTTATAACCATATAGCCCTCATTTCTGTCAGCTCCGTAACAACCCTGTGAGACCTATATCGTGTACCCATTTCACAGATGGGGCTTATGAGGTCAAGGAACCTCCAAGTCATAGACTTTCAGCAGCAGACCTAGCCAGAGCATCTGCCTTTCTCTGAACTCCCAGACTAATGTGCCTTCACTCAGTGGAATAAAATTGAGATTTCAAGTGTGAACTAAATTTAAAGAAACATACTCACAAAGGAAGGAAGTGGAGGAAGGGAGAGGGGGGAAAAGAAGTCAGACAATTAGAGAGAGAAGGAAGGAAGAAGGCGGGGGAGGAGAAAGAGAGGGAAAGGCAGAGTGGAAAGGAATTTAAAGGAAGAATGTCTTGCACACTTTTAAGCAACTGAAGAAAAATTCTACCTTCTCAGAGATATTTTGGAGATTATCAGAACCAAAAAAAGTTTAAATCAAACCTTGAATATTCACTCACACAGTTACCATTTGATAAAACCTCCATTTTATAAAAATCTGGAAGGAGAGATTCTGTGGCTTTTGTTTCAATTTTTTAAAAAATTTTCTACATTACATATTTCTCCTTAAGATGTTAATCAGAATGTTCTTGCTTTGACAAGTCTTCTCTAAAGCTCTCTTAAGAAATGTGAAAATATAATCCAGTCAGTGGATAATGTTGGTCTTCCATGGGAGAGAATCACCCACGCACCTCACGGCCAAGAAGAGATGCCCACGGTGCCCACAGTGGGAGATGAGAGCCAATAAATGTTCCATCGATAATGTATGAATGCAAAAGCTGAATAACAGCTGCTCCCTCTTCAGTACCAAACAAACAGAACATGATTGCAACTGCCTTTAATGTCTAGGATATAATTATAAATTGTATAATTATAAAGAGCTTAACATTAAATTCAGAAAGGCTATTCTATAAGGCTTATACTTGACATCATGTTGTATCTTCTCTTTTTTTAAGATTTTAATTTTAAAATTTTTTTTAAGATTTTATTTTATTTATTAGAGAGAGAGAGAGAACATGCGTGTGATGGGGGGAAGGGGCAGAGGGAGGCAGAGAGAGAGAATCTCAAGCAAACTCCCCGCTGAGCACAGAGCCCCACGAAGGGCTCCATCTCAGGACCCAGACTGAGATCATGACCTGAGCCAAAACCAAGACTTGAACGCTTAACTGACTGAGCCACCCAAGTGCCCCTAAGATCTTAATTTTTTAGAGCAGTTTTAGATTCACAGCAAAATTGAGAGGAAGGTACAGAGATTTCCCATATACCCCTGTCCCCACTGGTGCACAGCCTTCCCCACTACTAATACTCCCCACCAGAATGATGGCATTTCTTACAGGTGAACCTACATGGACACGTCACCATCACCCCAAGTCCATGCTGTACATCAGGGCTCACTCTGGGTGTTGTACATTCTGGGAGTTTAGACACATGTATAATGACATGCATCCATGACTACAAAATCATACAGAGCAGTTTCAATGCCCTAAAAATCCTCTGGGCTCCACCTCTTCATCCCTCCCCCGACCAACCCAGGCAACCAGTGATCTTTTTACTGTCTCCATGGTTTTGCCTTTTCCAGAATGTCAAATACTAGAATCATGCTGTATATGTCCTTTTCAGATCAGCTTCTTTCACTCAGTAATATGCATTTAAGGTTATAGGAAGTTCACAGGACCCTTACAAAAGTTAAGAAAGAACTTTGCCTTACATCTTACCTAACATTCAATTTGCCTACTGCTATGGACTGAACTGCATTCCTCTAAATTCATGTGTGGAGGCTCTCAATGTGACTCTTTGGAGATGGGGTCTTAAGGAGGTAATGAAGGTTAAAGGAGGTCCTAGGGGTGGGGCCCTGATCCCACAGACTGGCATGCTTACAAGAAACACCAGACAGTTCATTCCTCTCTCTGTCTCTGTTTCCTCCCCCACGCCCTACTCCCCACACAAGGACACAGGGAGAAAGCAGCCAGGAAGGGGACGTTCATCAGAAACCTTACCAGCAGACACCTTGATCTTGTACTTCAAGTCTCCAGAACTGTGAAAAATAAACTGTTGCCTAAGCACCCCAGTTTGTCATATTTTGTTACAGCAGCCTAAGCTGACAAATACACCTACTGAAATTTAAAAGTACCTCAAAATTACAAAAAATATTTATTAGTTATTTTGAAATAATAAAAATTAATGAAACTAAAATTAAATCTTGAAAAGATAGTCTTAGAAAAATCGAGCTAAAATGTCTTTAATATATTCAAAATAAGATACAGTGAAACACACCAGTTTCAAGGATTATGCTGACATTTATAAAATTACTCTGCCATTTATAAAACATGAAGCATATAAAAATCATTGATTTCTCTAGGGAAATGTACTAATTTCTATAACCCCAAGCTCATCAAAGTGATCTCCCATAACGTGGGCACTGTGGCACGCACAGACACCGCCCCCCCCCACACACAGTTACACACCAACAGATACTTTTCATAAATGACTCTTATGATTGATTTTCCTTTCTTGTTATGTGAAATATTGGATCTTTGAAGGAAACAAAAAGCATACCCTACATAATAATCAAAATGAGGACTAAGGACATAACTGGAAATATTCGGGAATTAGCATACCGGCTGAGCTTACATTCTTGATATATAAGTCAGGATATATATAAAATTCAAATCCTTGTACAACACAATAGCAGCTATGTTTGTTAATGGTCAATATAACAGTTTCTATATGGGAATTTAAAAAACTATTAACCTTTGCATTCATGAATCTTTCTTTGAATGGAAATTTGTGGGTGTTTGGTGTTAAAATGTTGGATTTATAAGGATGACGTAATAAGCAGGCATGCAGTAAAGGTGTACTTACCTGCTCAGGTTTTGTGGGGCCGTTCATGGTAGCATTTTCAGGGATGCTGTCGTGAGACTGTCGCTTGCATAGACCTTTTGTGACATCTTTGAACATAATGTCTTTCTCCAACATACTGTCTTGCTTGGCAATTGGCAACACCAGGGGACTGCTATGGAAAATAATCCATACTATAATTAGTCTTCTGCTAACATTGCCATATTAATCAAAAAGAACCACAACAGGACAGCTCAGTTATAGAAAGTTGTTTTATTCAGATAAGAAACCACTTCTTGACCCACAGGGGAAAAAAAAACGGTCAATGGGGAATCTGTCAACTTTCTATTAGTTCTAACTTCCATTCAATTTCAACTTTAAAAGAAAAATATATTCACTTCAACTTGAGAAGAAAATGTTTACAAATGTATATATGACTGTAGGAGACAAATCAATAAGCAATTTATAAGCTAAGGTTGAATGCACGACTGAACTAAGCAAGATATTTAAAGGTGAAAGTGAATTGCAAACAAGTGAAGGCACAAATTATACAATTAATTAAAATAGCGTTCATATACAACTTAAAATATGGAATCATGGGTAATATTTAGAGTTTGTAACAAAATAATATTAGGGGCAGTAGAGAGGAATGATGTGCTCAAGGATTCCAATACTGCAAGCAATAACTCCTTACTTCATTACAGCTCAAACTAGGCAAAAAATAAAAGCTACTTCATTTTTTTTGTTGTTCCGAAGACATCATCATTGCCAAAAGAAAGCTATTATTATGTAATGTCCATAAAAAATAAGCACAATCTAAATGTTTAATTTGCATTGTAACACATTATGATAGTAAGATTTAAAAATGCATTTCCCTAAATGTTACCCTACGAGCAGAAAGACATACATATTTAATCAAGTGCAATACATATAAACGTAATTATTTCATGTATTCTACAACAGCACTTGTGATTCTAATTAATGCTTAAATGTACTTTTTGGTTTTTAAAAAAATTCAGGTTTATTATGGTATTATCCGCATACGGTAAGTTTCACTTTGTGTAGATGTTCATGTCCTGTAGATGTCTATGTCAAATATATATATAGTTATACGTGGTTAAATATATACGTGTGTGTGTAACCCACGTAACCTGTGATATACGGGATTTGTATCACTCCCAACCATCTCTTTGTGCCTGCTCTTCGGAACCCATTGTCTCCACTAGCCTCCTGCCCCTTGCAACCACTGATAATTATTTTTCACTACAGTTTGACCTTTTCTAAAATGTCCTATGAAAGGGATCACAGAGCATGTAGCTGTTTGTATCTGCCTTCACGGACTTAACATCATGGTTTTTTTTGTTTGTTTTTACAGTCTTGAGGTCTTTTTATTTTCTTTACATTTTTCATGCCATGAGTTCACAGGGAATGGGTTCCAGCAGTTCAGGCTCCTCTCCATTGGTTCTCACAAAGTGTGTTTCTCTGGGTGGGGCAGGCTGGCGCTTCACTTGAACCCAAGTACCTTTCTCTTTGGCTTCCTTCTTTTCCTGATCATTTTCCTTCACACGCTTCAGGAAGCTATCTCGGCTCTTTGAGTGTTTAATATGCTCAATGCGTACATTAATTCTCTTGGCAAGAATCTTGCCCTTAACTTTTTGTTTACAACAATGCCAACAGCATGCTGAGTAACACTGTAGACTCTTCCAGTTTTGCCATGGTAACATTTGTGGGGCATTCCTTTTTGAACAGTGCCCATTCCCTTGATGTGCACAATATCAACTTTCTTATAGATTCACATGTATGTGGCCAAAGGAACAACTCCATGTTTTCTAAAAGGCCTAGAGAACATATAGCAGGTACCTCTCCTCTTTCCCTTTGTGTTGGTCATTTTGGCGAATTACTGGAAGATGGCAGTTCCGGCCGAAAGGAAGCTAATATCATGGTTTTGAGTTCATTCATGCTGCTCTATATACAATGGTTTGGTTTTTAGTGCTGAGTGATAGTCTCCTGGAGAATGCACTACACTTGGGTTGTCCATTCACCAAACATTTGGGTTTGTCCAGTTGTCAAGCATAAGTGTAAGTATGTTTCAAAGAACATTTTTTTTTTTTTTTTTTTGCCTATGCCTTGGGCTTCTTGTGTCTTATTTAAAAACTCTTTCCCTAACCCAAGGTCAAAAAGGTTTCCTCCTAGGTTTTATTCCAGAAATTTCATAGTTTCATGCTTTACATTTGGGTCTATGATGCATCGTGAGTAGTTTTTGCATATGGTGCTATGTACGAGTCGGGGTTTGTTATGTTTTCATATGGCTGTCCAAATGTTTCAGCATCATTTTTGAAAAGAACATCTTTCCCCAGCCAATTATCTAAGATACCTTTGTTAAGATTCAATTGGCCATATATGTATGGGTCTATTTGGGGATGTTCCATTGTGTTCCATTGATATAATAGTCTAGTCATACACCTATTACATTGTCTTGACTAATGTACCTGCACAGTAAGACTTGAAATCAAGTACTTTGACTCATCCAGCTTTGTTTTCTTTTGTTTTAGCTATTCAAGATCATTAGCATTTTCATATAGATTTTAAAATGTATTTGTCAATTTTTATAAACATGCCTACTGGGACTTTGATTAGCATTCTGCTCAACTGATCAATCAACTTGGAGAGAATTTACATATTAACAATGTTGAATTCTGTCATCCATAAGCACAGTATATATCTCCATTTATTTTGATCATTAATTTCTCAGTATTTTATAACTTTTGGCATTAAAGTCTTGCAAATAATGTTAGATTTATTTTGATCTTTTTATGTCATTACAAATGAATTTTTTATTTCAATCTCCTGTTGCTGTATATAGAAATGCAAATGATTTGGTAGATTAACATTCATTAGGGGAGGAAGAGAGTCATGTGACTACAAGGTCTCACTGTCTGCAGCCCATCTCTGGACCTTATCTTCCCACTTTACCACAGAGTCTAGAAAAATGTGGATAAAATAAGACCAGTAAATGGGCTACATTAGGTCCAGGGTTGAGGGAAAGGCCTGAGGAAGAGCTGAAGAACATATTTACAGAAATGTGAGGTCAGTTTTACTTTCCTTGAGCTCTGGATGATGATGTTTTATTCGATGAGGAGATTTTTTTTTTAAAGATTTTATTTATTTATTAGACAAAGAGAGAGAGAAAGCACAAGCAGGGGGAGCAGCAGAGGGAGAGGGAGAAGCAGCCTTCCCACTAAGCAGGGAGCCCGATGTGGGACTCGATCCCAGGACCCCAGGATCACGACCTGAGCCGAAGGCAGACGCTGAACCGACAGAGCTCCCCAGGTACCCCCTCAATGAAGAGACTTTGAAGTAGGTGAAAAGGTATATTGATGAGAGACAGCAGGGGGCCAGGAGCTTATGTGTCTGAGTCAGAAAACTGCACTTTGATGCCGGCTTTGGCACCCCGGGGCAAGTGAAAGAAGCATTCTCTAAAACCAATCTGCAAGAAAGGCCTCTACTGAGAGATTTCTAGCATCATGCACACCAAGGGCTTAGCACAGTGACTACAGTATTAAGCAGGCAAGGAAAGTCGTGATTTGTGTGGGTCCAGCACTGTTGAAGCTTCAAGGATTTTGCTCTATTTACAAACTAACAGGTTAGCTAGTTACTATTTCATGGATAGGCGTGGAAGACAAGAGATTCCTGGATCTGAGACAGAAGACTTCATGACTCACGCCACACACAGTATCCAGAGGTTCACGTCTGACTATGTCCCATGGTGGGTAGGAGGGGCCAACACAGGGGAAACTACATGCACGCTTACATGTGCAGTGTGTTGTGTTGGAGGAGAGAAACTGGTCGGGAGTCAAGTATTTTTTTGAGCAATCAGCAAACGCTGCACCAAGAAGCAGAGAAGCCACTGCTCCCCCCCTGCCCCCCCGCCAGGCATTTGCTCTGTGGTCTCCTTGAGCTACCTAACGGCCTGTATGACTGAGCACATATGCTTTGCTTTCTGACACACTGACCAACACTGGAGAGGGTGCTCAAGGCCCAGGGCAGACTATCTCTCTCAACAGTGTGGTTATTAATTTTAAAAATTCACTATAAAATGAGAATGCTTTTAATGCTTATAAAAATTTCATATCCAGATCTGCTGGAATACCATCGAGTGATAAGGTATTCATAACTTATTTCCTCCCTGAGCAACTGTGAAACAATGCTTGCTGTCCTAACTTGTATTCACCATTCCTGGAGCTCCCAAGGTGTATCCTCTGTTTCTCTGACATGAGAACCCTTCAAATATGTGAAGACCATTGCAGTTGCCCTATATTTTCTATAAGGTGAGTGGACCACCTATAAAATATTCTAATAATTAGATGGAATTGAATGCAAGATAATCTCCATTCTAAGTACTTTATACATATTAATTCTATACATATTAACTCATATTAACAGCATTATAAGGAATATCTACTTTTCTGCATATTTATAGGTGAGTACACTGGGAGAGAGAGAAGAATGGGCTGTGGACACACAGTGAGGCAGGAGTGGAAGGTGGGACTTGAGATACAGAGCTCGTGTTCTTAACCACCAGTCACACTGCCCGCATCCAAAATCCACCCTCATGCCTACCAAAATATTTCCTTACTTATCCACCCTTGAATGTCAATCACCTCTTTTTTCCTGCTTTGTAAGAAAGTCTTCAAAGAAAAACTAAAGAGAGGCTTTGCATAGACTGTACCAGGTGTTTTGAGTATAAAGCAATGAAGAAAGCAATGGTTGGACTAGTCAGGTAGAAACTACATAAAATCACCAATTATAAAGGATTTCTATAAAGAAACAGTGAGTTTACTAAAATAGCTAAAATACTCTCCTATCTCAAGTCTAATCACAGCGTTAATAGCAGGATCTAGCCTATTTCCAACTGAGAAGTACACTTGGAAAGAAGATTGATCCAGGAATACAGTGACCTCATCCTAAGTCAGGTTTTGTTTGTTTGTTTTCAAGATAGGGCAGAGAGGAGCAGGAGAGGGAGACAGAATCTTAAGCAGGCTCCATGCCCAGCACAGAGCCCAACATGGGGCTCGATCTTACAACCCTGAGATCACTACAGGAGCCAAAATCAGGAGTCAGACACTTACCCGACTGAGCCACTCAGGCGCCCCTAAGTCAGTGTTTACCTCAAGTTGGCAACTACCTGACCCTGTAAGCCTTCAAAATCTCTGGGCCACATTTTGCCTTTGCAAATGCGGGGGTTAGATGATGACATACATCTAAGTGTATGCCAAGCCCTATAGATCTATAACGTTACTACATAATCCCCCTTTACACATCATCTCACCTACATCTTTAAAAATCACTTACACACTCAATAATATCATATATAATACCATAGATCTATTACTAACAATAATTGTTAGTAACTAGTTAAAAATACTCTTATTCATATAAGAAAAAATGGTTCTAAATAATACAATTGAATCGAATGACAACATATTTGTCATACACATATTTTCTGTAAGAAAATACAAAACAGATACCTTGGCTGATGGCATGTGATAATGTTTTAAAGGTTTATGGAAAACTGTGCTTTATGGAAAACTGTGCTGTGCTTTAGGTTTCTTTCCCACTTGTAAAATGAAATACATTTTATCCATAATCATTGTGATTAACAACAGCGTTCATACAAGATAACTTCTACATACTTAAATTTTCACTGATTATCCATTGGTACACTATGAACATGTAGTAAAATGCTATTTTTCTAGAAAAAAAGCAATTAATTTTTAAGTAATCATTGCTATTTATTTCAACACTCATTAGATGTTTATCAACTATGATAAAATATTTGATATGAGATTAATTTTTTTAAAAAAATAAGATGCAGGTATATAGAAAGAACAAGAACTCAATAAAGAAAAAGAAAAACATAAAGGATAAGAAGAAACAGACCAAATTAATAGTAGTTTCATAAAAAACATAGACTACTGAAGGAAATGGACTTCACAGTCCCCTCATATTAGCTATACTTTGGACAGTCTTCTCCCCAACTTGAGACTGTGGCCTTCTCTTTTCTTAGAGTGCTTACTTTAGAGAACTTTCCATTGTAAATTCTTCCTTTGTCCTTCTGAGATGTAAATATTCTACAATCCCACAATGTCTTTCTCAAGGACCTGGGAGCCATTCTGTTGGAATGTAACCATCAGGATTGATAGAGGGAGCCCCAGTCTCCTGGTCTCTGTGGGAGGAAAGGGGCCTCACTTCCTTAAGCACCAACTAGCAAACTCTGGATGGCCTTCTCAAAAGGACCAGCCTTCCTGCTAATATCCCCAGGCTTTACCACAAGCTCATCCCAGCATTTAAAAGCTCTCTGAGTCAAGTTCACTCTCTCTCTTCCCATATTGCAATAGTCTTGAATAAAGTCTTCCTTTCATCTTTAACTTCTCTGGTATAATTTTTCTTTGACATTAATGAGTGAGTTTTTTCATGCTTCTATATGTTTTTCTGCGTTTTCCAAATTTTCCTCCATAAGAAAATTTTATTTTGATTACATAAAAAAAGTATCAGGAACAGAAATTTATCAGTGAGAAACAGAAAAAAATAGGATTGAAAAGAGTATATTTTCTAAAAGAAGGCTTTGGTAAGGCAGATTCCACAAACATAAAGAAAATGAGGAAGCAACCATTCAAGGACAATTTAGATTAAACTGGGGATAGATTGCTTTAACTTGACTGTGGACAAAACTACACAAGACTATACCAGTGGACAATCAATTTCTGAACTCTACTGCATTTATTCAAGACTTACCGATTTCTATAAACATAAAAGACATTTCATGCAGAGCATATGTGCCTATAGGAATTGAGATTTTATTTCTGAAAATGGAAACAGGAAGGTAATAAAATAAAACTAACAAAGGCGACAATTACTGCCCATGACTATAGCAATTTTAGAAAACTATAGACAACAAGCAAAA
>NW_027780305.1:0-290 GCF_054177405.1 Leptonychotes weddellii | reverse complement strand
GCTTCTCCCTCTCCCACTCCCCCTGCTTGTGTTCCTGCTCTCGCTGTCTCTCTGTCAAATAAATAAATAAAATCTTTAAAAAAAAAAAAAAAAGAAATCACCTTTATCTTTTAACAAAAATCATCAAGTGAAACTAAATTAAAATAACTAATTTCTTTTATTATCTTACTATATATTAAGGTAGGATCTGTGTGTGTGCGTGTACGCACATGCGTGGGTCATGATTTATTGATGTGAATTAAACTGTTGAGTCTAAGGCCTTTTTTTTCCATGTTGGGGAATATGGTTAT
>NW_027780304.1:0-290 GCF_054177405.1 Leptonychotes weddellii | reverse complement strand
CTCGGGTGCCTAGGTGGCTCAGTCGGTTAAGCCTCTGCCTTTGGCTCAGGGCATGATCCCAGGGTTCTGGGATCAAGTCCCACATCGAGCTCCCTGCTCAGCAGGGAATCTGCTCCTCCCCACCCCACCCTTCCCCCTGCTCGTGATTTCTCTTTCTCTCTTTCTCAAATAAATAAAACCTTTAAACAAAAAAAAGGGGAGGTGCCTGGGTGGCTCAGTCATTGGGCATCTGCCTTCAGCTCAGGTCGTGATCCCGGGGTCCTGGGATCGAGCCCCACATCGGGCTCCTG
>NW_027780303.1:0-290 GCF_054177405.1 Leptonychotes weddellii | reverse complement strand
TGGTTGAGAATTAGACTTAAGTGGCATGTACTTGGCATGTTTATATTTTAAGAATAATTAATTGTACCATTTATGTCTTTAGACATTAAAACAGCATGATTTTAAGACTCTGATTGCTTATGCTTTTTTTTGAATTTTGTTTTTATGTCTTTCCTCTTTTTTTGGCGGGGGGGTGAAGCAGAATTGCATTATGGACTCTGGAGTCAGATTGCCTGACTTTGAATCCTGGTTCTGTTGCTTACTGGCTTATGACTTTGGGCATATAATGGTGAACACAATGTACCTACCTC
>NW_027780302.1:0-290 GCF_054177405.1 Leptonychotes weddellii | reverse complement strand
CCTGCCTCTGTCTCTCTCTCTCTGATAAATAAATAAAATCTTAAAAAAAAAAAAACTATGTATGGATAAAGATGCAGTATATATACACACCGTGGAATATTATTCAGTCTGGATATAACTTCCAGTTATAAGATGAATAAGTCCGGGGATATAATGTACAGCATGGTGACCACAGTTAACACTGCTACAGGGTATATTTGAAAGTTGCTAAGGGAGAACTTAAAACTTTTCATCACAAGGAAAGAAAAATTGTAATTGTGTAGTGATGGATGTTAAGTAGACTTATTGTG
>NW_027780301.1:0-290 GCF_054177405.1 Leptonychotes weddellii | reverse complement strand
GGAGTTAGGGTTTACAATTTCGTTATTAAAATGGCTGACATTTATATTTACTATATTCAAAATACTATTTTAAAGCTACATATGTATACACATTAACTCACAAAATATAACTCAAAAAATATGACATAATTTTTTTTTTGCTATAGAAGCAATAAACATTCATTGCAGAAATGGGGGGGATGGATCAGAAAAGAAAAAATAAATTAAAACTACCACACCAGCAACAAACTCCTTTTAATATCTTGCTATATTTGCTTTCAGCCTTTTTTCAATACACATATACACTCAAT
>NW_027780300.1:0-290 GCF_054177405.1 Leptonychotes weddellii | reverse complement strand
GAAATTAGGCCTCAGGAAGTCTTGTGAAGGTGCAACAGGACCTGGTGTTAAGCTCTATAAGGTGTCAAGGGATCAGTGACTGAGCCCCTCCTTCCAGGAGCTTCCATCTTTTTTTTAAAAGATTTATTTATTTTAGAGAGAGAGAGCGTGAGAGCGTGCACGGGGGGAGGGGCAGAGGGAGAGAGAAACTCAAGCAGATTCCCAGCTGAGCGCAGAGCCTGACGTGGGACTCGATTCTGCGACCCTCAGCTCATGACCCAAGCCGAAACCAAGAGCCGGCCGCTTAACCT
>NW_027780299.1:0-290 GCF_054177405.1 Leptonychotes weddellii | reverse complement strand
TCCTTTTCTGTCTCTTTCTTGGATCCAATTCCCTACTGCATCGTTCAACCCTAGCTATGTGCTCAGTTGAAACCTCTGCATTCTGCTCATTTCTAATTGTACAGTTTTCTTCAATCACCTTACACACTCTCATGTCTTTAAACAATATCACCACCAAGACTATTTACCAACCTGCTTCTCCAGCCTTGACCTGCTTCCTAAATGTACCCTCATAAGCACAGCTGACTATTGTAATTTCCACTTTGATATCCATCATCTGAAAGTTTCTTAACATTGAATGTTGCAGCCCT
>NW_027780298.1:0-290 GCF_054177405.1 Leptonychotes weddellii | reverse complement strand
TATGGCCTAATGTGTCATTCAAAGCCCTGGTTTCCATGTTGATCTTCTGTATAGATGATCTGTCCATTGCTGTGAGGAGGTTGTTAAGGTTCCCTACTATTATTTTATTATCATCAATGAGTTTCTTCAAGTTTGTTATTAATTGACTTATATATTTGGCTGCTCCCAAGTTAGGGGCATAAATATTTACAATTGTTAGATCTTCTTGTTGGATAGACCCATTTATTATGATATAGTGTCCTTCTTCATCTCTTATTACAGTCTTTGGTTTAAAATCTAGTTTGTCTGAT
>NW_027780297.1:0-290 GCF_054177405.1 Leptonychotes weddellii | reverse complement strand
GCGGGAAGCCTGCTTCTCCCACTGCCACTCCCCCTGCTTGTGTTCCCTCTCTCTCTGTCTCTCTCTCTCTGTCAAATAAATAAATAAAATCTTTAAAAAAAAATGATTTGGCAGCTGCTTTTGAAGATGACTCTTCCTTTAGTGTGTTGCCAAACTTCCTTTCCTCTAAAACACTCAAGACTCTTAAAAAAAAAAAAAAAAAGAACAACTTCTAATTCTTTTTGATACTTGTGAATGATAATGGAAGCTTTGAAAAGTTTTGCTTAGAATTCACACCTATTTAATTCCAG
>NW_027780296.1:0-290 GCF_054177405.1 Leptonychotes weddellii | reverse complement strand
TGGGCCACATGGCTCTGTTGACTCGACTGACCTCCAACACTGTAGTGTAAAAACAACCACAGCAACATGTGAACAGATGAGTGTGACTGTGTGCCAATAAAACTTTATTTACAGGCACCAAAATTTGAATTTCCTACGGCATTTTCACATGTCAGGAAATATTATTGATCTTTTTGATTAAAAAAAATGTGAAAACCACTCCTAGCTTCTAGGCCACACAAAAACAGGCAGAGGGCTGAATTGGGTCTGTAGGCCATAGTTTGCCAACAACTATAGGGTGTTTAAAAACC
>NW_027780295.1:0-3558 GCF_054177405.1 Leptonychotes weddellii | reverse complement strand
CCACCCCCCCAGTAGTATAATTTCTTAATGAATGACCAATGTAAAAACATTGCGGCATTAAAAACATAAAAGTGAGGAGCAAAAGGGTAGAGTTTTTATATGGGATCAAAGATTAGTTGCTTTCAATGTAAAATGGACTGATACATCTATAAGATGTTTTATGTAAGCCTCATGTTAACCACAAAGCAAAAACCTATAGTAAATTCACAAAAAATAAAGAAAAGGGAATCAAATGGTACCACCACAGAAAACCACCAATTCACAGAAGTAGGCAAGAAGAGAAAGAAAAAAGGAAAATGGAGTTCCAAAACAGCAAGAAAGTAGTTAATAAGATAGAATATACACCCATGTGTGGATGCAGGTTTCTCTTCCACATTCCATAATCTTCAGTATACCTTTCTCTTTAGCCACCATATCATGTTGATATCACCTAATAGACTGTAGGATTTAAAGAACAAAGCGCAGAGTTTTTTAAAATTTTATCTTCAATCTCCTAGGATCTATTTAAATGTACGGCACATAAAATGTTGTGTATCTAGAGGTCTTGAACTTTGGCTCTGAAATTTTGCAGATAAGGATTAAGATTCCATCTCTGAATATTCAGTTACCTATTATATGACTTTGAGCAAGATATTTACTCTCTATAATGCCACCATCCCAAAAAAGTGTTACCTCTTTTCCTATGACCATGGTGTTGTTAAGAAAAACACAGGCAGACTTTGAGTGAACTTCACACCATTCAACAGAGGAGCTGACATTTATCTAGTTCAAGGAAATCACTTCTTGGGCTTCTGAAAAGATGTATAGCCCATACTATAACATAGTTCATCTAAGCCATTAACATGAGAATTAATGAGAAAAAAAAATCTTCAAAATGCCAATGGATAATGGACAGATATTGAAGATCCCACAATAAATCTGTTTTCCCTGGGATACTAATTAAGGGTCTCTGGGTTGTAGTCAACAGGAAACAGATACTCTTACTAGATTAAATATGAGACAATATATTGGAAGAGTGCTGCTATTTCTCAAGATGTTGCAGAAGGAATTGAACAAAAAAGGTCAGGAAAGGAAGAAAATAAGGCAGCTTTAGGAATCTCAGCAAGGATTTCAAGGACACATTTATTGTTAGAAAACTACAACTCAAGTGACTCAGCTCTAATCAATCATAATCACTAGGTCTCACTGTTTTCATATTTCAATTTTTTTGAAGATTTTATTTATTTATTTGACAGAGAGAGAGACAGTGAGAGAGGGAACACAAGCAAGGGGAGTGGGAGAGGGAGAAGCAGGCCTCCCGCTGAGTAGAGAGCCCAATGCGGGGCTCTATCCCAGGACCCTGGGATCATGACCTGAGCCGAAGGCAGACGCTTAATGCCTGACCACCCAGGTGCCCCCATATCTCAATTTTTTAAAAGAGAATGGGTAGCTCAGTTTGTATCAATAGCCTTGACCAAGGACCACGGTTATATCTTACAGAAACTATTCTCAAAGAGAAGAAAAAGTGTCATGAGCTTTTTCAAAGCATCTTATACAACTAAGTTTTTCAGCATTAAAACAAATTTCTCCTACAACTAATACAATAGGACCCCAAATAACTGTTCTTTTTATTGAGTTAGAGACAACACAAAGAATTAAAAAGAAAAGAGAAATAAAAACAGCTTTCTTGTGCCATTAAAGGAGAAGCCTTTTAACGATACAAAGAATTCTGAAATAAATATTTTTTGACTAATGCTGAAATCAAGTGGTAGAAAAATAGACTGGTATGGCAGATAATTCATCTCTGCTTCCTTACAAATGTGGTAGAGAGAGACTGCTGTCTACCAAAATTTCTCCTTTCCCCTCCACATTACAGAATTGTTTTGAGGAAGCCTGTGCATAACAATAAGCTATGTTTCCCAGGTGCACATGTAACTATCTAGATTGGCCCCATGTCTCCAGTTTTTCCCAATAGACAGTGAGTGGAATGTGTGTGTTACTGTCTACACAGATTTTAAGATGCACATGAGCTTCTCCATGTGCTCTTCCCTTTCTGCTGGCTGGTTCTGGGGAGTGGCAGAACCAATGGAAGGAGCCAAGGTTTCTGAAATTCCTCATAGAGGAAAGCCTCCCACCAGCCAGGAATTATGACATGAAGAAGAAATAGCTTTTACTTGTGTTAAGCCATTAAATTCAGGGGTCTATTTATCACAGCAGATAGAATTAATCCAGAATTTGATTGCAGAAGAGGTGAAAAATCCAGAATAAGATACTGTTTTGGATGACAAATACTAGATTTAGCAAGATATTACAAGAAAGAGATGAGCTCAGGCAAAAGTTACCTGGTTTACGAGGCAAGAAAAAGAAGTTTATAAGGTCTGACCACTTCTAGACCTCAAATAAGCAGGAGATGACATTTAAAAGTACTTTGTGGGGGAAAAAAAACTGTTAACCTTATTTATAAAATAAATAATTCACAAAGATGAAAAGTACAGTATCGGGAATATAGTCAATAATAAATACTGTAATAATGTTAATGTGACAGACAGTGACTACACTTGTGATAGGCAGTGAGTAATGTATAGAACTGTCATATCACTATGTTGTACACCTGAAACTAATGTAACATTGCGTGTCAACTATACTTCAATAAAAACATTAAATAAATTTTTAAAAACTTAAAACCTGTTAAAATGTCCTGGTTAAAAAGAGTTTAGCCTTATAAAAAATGATTAGGTATGTTGCCTTCTATGTCAAAACTATTGTTTCAGATGGCTTCAAGATAACCACCATTACAATGAGAAAAAAAATATAAGGACTAGGACCAAAGAAATAATACATATTGGAGAATTGTATCTAGAAAACTGCACTGTTGGGGGTTGAATCCTGGCAATGAAACAGATTGAAAACAAATAAATCAGATGTTTGGCCAAAGACACAACAAGCATATACTCAAAAACCTTTTTACTGTTAAGACTTTTAAACAATTCTAGGGGCTCCCCCCTGTAAACTTAAGTAAACAGAAAGTTGCTAGAAAACATAAGCAAATACAAAGTATGATATACTTAACAACACCCACTTCAAGTGTGCCTATGAAAGATAATGGACAAGAAGGGGTGCTGGAGGCTTTGGAGAGCAATGAACAAAAGAATTTCTTCCAGAATCAAGTTCCATGGAGCACCTGGGTGTTTCAGTCCATTAAGTGTCTGAATCTTGATTTAAGCTCGGGTCATGATCTCAGGGTCATGAGATCAAGCCCCACATCAGGCTCTACGCTGGGTGAGGAGCCTGCTTAAGATTCTCTCTCTCAGACAAAAAAAACTAAAAGAATTTGCAAACACCAAACCAGCCCTACAAGAAATATTGAAAGGGGTCCTCTAAGCAAAGAAAGAACCTAAAAGTACCATAGACCAGAAAGGAACAGAGACAATACACAGTAACAGTCACCTTACAGGCAATATAATGGCACTAAATTCATATCTTTCAATAGTTACCCTGAATGTAAATGGGCTAAATGCCCCAATCAAAAGACACAGGGTATCAGATTGGATAAAAAAAAACAAGGCCCATTGATATGCT
>NW_027780294.1:0-290 GCF_054177405.1 Leptonychotes weddellii | reverse complement strand
GCTGCCGCCCGCGCCCCGGTCTCATCCCATCCCCGCGGCTCCCCGCGGCTCCCCGAGGTCTGTCCCCACCTAACTGTGTGTTGCGGCAACACTGTTGGCAGAGACACATGCCACCCTTGGGGTCTCATTTCTCCCAGCCTGGAATTCGGCTGTTAACAAGTATTTATGGCCTTCCAGGCTTTTCTGGTTTTCAACACACCGTTTGCAAGATTGAATTTAAGCTTCAGATGGAGAAACTCAGCCTTGAGATGGTTGGGTGATTTCCCTAAGGTCACTCAGCTGGCCAGAGT
>NW_027780293.1:0-290 GCF_054177405.1 Leptonychotes weddellii | reverse complement strand
GAGCACAGGAAGATTTGCAAAGAGGTAGCTGTCAGCTCAGTGAAAAATACAACCCCATAAGAAGAAACATCCACAAATGAAATGGGGCTCAAGCATCCATGAGTCTCATGGAATCATTTTCTGAAAATATTAATTTGTAAAAATTAACTCTTAATAATTAAATATTAATTAACCCTCTTCAAACTCTTCCAATGTGATGAACTTAGCATTAACCATTTCAAATTCTTGCTCTCCTTTCCTTTCAATGCAGTCTAAAAATTCTTGAGACCATAGTATTCTATTCATTACAT
>NW_027780292.1:0-290 GCF_054177405.1 Leptonychotes weddellii | reverse complement strand
TGTCCTTAGGTTTCAATTTCCCAGCTTTGAGGCAGACTTAGATTGTGGTTTACATGTGTAGGGTCCCATAACATTAGAGTCACCTAAGTCCGTGGGTTCCTTTTAATTAATTTAACACCAGTGATAGCCCTTAATCCTGGGGAAGAGGGAAGATGGAAGGAGAAAAGAAAGTTATTTTGAAGAAGAATGCCAAATAACAGTAGAAACACTGGTAATATTAAAAAAAAAATTGCAATTTCTCCCCCCACCCCAATGTAACAAGTGATTTGGAAAACAATCATAATGGTGAT
>NW_027780291.1:0-290 GCF_054177405.1 Leptonychotes weddellii | reverse complement strand
TTCTGCTCCCTGCCTCCATAACCTGCTCTCTCCAGCATCTCCACAGCTTGACTTGTTGCTTGGAATCAGCTGATTTTTCAGGGTCCTTTCCTCCCACCTCTGCTGCTCCACAAGGGGCCCAGATTACAGTGGGGAGAAGCCGAAGGACAGAGGGGAAGGCCGGGAGCTTCTTCACCATCACACTGGTTCTGCTTCCTTATATGTTCACCTGAACCATCTGCAGGTTTGGGAATTAGGGCAGTGCTGGGATTCATGAAATCCAAATAATGCCAAGTATTCAGGGACTGTAA
>NW_027780290.1:0-290 GCF_054177405.1 Leptonychotes weddellii | reverse complement strand
ATTGAATATTTAATTGTTACTGGACTGGGAAGAATTTCCATAGCAATGGGGAAAAAAAATCACAAAGAAAACAGATCTGAATATATACATGTTAAAGTATTTTGCATATCATAAAACTTCAAAATTCAAATAGAAAAAGCCAATGGGAAAGCATATCAGAACAACAAGGATCAAATAAAAGACATCAGGAGGGATTTCAGAGAAAATTCAAAGAATTCGTAAACTAATAAAAAAATGTGAAGCTACATTAGAAATCAATACACTGATAATTATTGAATAATATTTAATGT
>NW_027780289.1:0-290 GCF_054177405.1 Leptonychotes weddellii | reverse complement strand
GAGAGAGAGCACGAGCAGGGGGAGGGGCAGACGGAGAAGCAGACTCCCTGCTGAGCAGGGAGCTGGACTCAGGGCTCCATCTCAGGACCCTGAGATCATGACCTGAGCCAAAGGCAGATGCTTTACCAACTGAGCCACCCAGGTGCCCCAGGAGTAGATTCCATCTTTTTTTTTTTTTAAAGATTTTTATTTATTTATTTGACAGAAAGAGACACAGTGAGAGAGGGAACACAAGCAGGGGGAGTGGGAGAGGGAGAAGCAGGAGAGGGAGAAGCAGGCTTCCCGCAGAG
>NW_027780288.1:0-290 GCF_054177405.1 Leptonychotes weddellii | reverse complement strand
GTCAAGGGAAATTGATGGTCCAAAGGAAAGGGGAGAGTTGAAGAAGCCAAGCCTTTGTGAGGATGAAAGAGAATGGGATGGAGGCAGAAGGAGACAGGCTGAGCCAGGACCTGGGCAAGGCCCATTTTTGCATAGCCCCTGGGGAAGACTCAGCAGACAGGTGCACATGCGCAGAGGTGGGCAGAACAGAAGGCTGAGCTATGAAGGAACCGGAAGTAGTTCTGTTAGGCTGGAGCCTGGAGCGTAAGGAGGGCAGTTGTCCAATAAATGCATGACGCCTTCAGCTCATC
>NW_027780287.1:0-290 GCF_054177405.1 Leptonychotes weddellii | reverse complement strand
TATCAGAAATGCAGATTTTCAGGCCTCATTCCAGATCTACAGAATCAAAAACTTTGGGGGCAGGGCTCAACACTCAGGGTTTTTTTTTAACTTTTTATTTTGAAATAATTATAGATTCACAGGAGGTACAAAGAAATGTACAAGGAGGTCCCATGCACTCTTTACCCAGCCCACTCCCATGTTAACATCTGGTATAACTAGAACAATTTCAAAACCAGGAAACTGACATTGGTATAATCCATAGAGATTATTCAGATTTCACCAGTTATACGTGTACTCATCTGTGTGCG
>NW_027780286.1:0-290 GCF_054177405.1 Leptonychotes weddellii | reverse complement strand
TAGCCCATCTCCTTCCCCATCTGAATCTGTTCAGTCCCCAAGACCTTCAGAGTGATCTTCCAGATCTTCTTGGCACCATCTCTTCCTTTCCTCCCTTCTTGCCTCCGGTGCCCTATTTCAAGTCCTCAGCATCTCTCTTCCAGACTGATCACAGCCCCCCAACTAACTATCCCAACTCCAAAAAGATCAAGTTCCAGAACGCTTGGCACAGGCTGCAAAGCCCACCATAAAGGGTCCTGGCTGCCTCCCCAGCCTCACCCTGGTGTGACATCTCTGCCTGCGCCCAGCAG
>NW_027780285.1:0-290 GCF_054177405.1 Leptonychotes weddellii | reverse complement strand
GGGAAGAAACTGTTCAAACAAAAATATATCTTGCATTTCTTCAAGTTAAAAACCGTTAGTGGACAACTGAGCTGGCTCTAATATTTATACATTAAATACAATTTGGCTTCTTACTTCTGAAAGCAAACTCTCCAGAGACATAGGATCCATCTTGCTGTAGACATTCCATAGACTCAAACTCACATCCTGCAACTGCAACGTAAGGGTAAAAACATATAAATAAATGAGTCAATATCACTATGACAACCAAAAGTATCATAAATGACTATTTTGGTGAAAATTCAGTGATT
>NW_027780284.1:0-3558 GCF_054177405.1 Leptonychotes weddellii | reverse complement strand
GCTGTGCTCTGGTTTGACCATCGGCTCATAGGTTTCAATGCCTGCCTGGTCCAGATGTTCTTCCTCCACTCCTTCTCTGTGGTGGAGTCGTTGGTGCTCCTGGCCATGTCATTTGACCACTTTATGGCCATCTCCAACCCTCTTCACTATGCGGCTATCCTCACCAATAATGTCATCATTAGGATTGGACTGGCCATTGTGGCCCGTGCTACCCTTTCTCTCTTCCCAGTGCTCTTCCTGCTTAAACGTCTGAACTTCTGCCCTGACAAGAACCTCCTGTCCCACTCCTTCTGTTTCCATGCAGATGCCATGAAACGGGCCTGTGCTGACATTACTGTCAACATCCTTTATGGGCTCTATGTAGTTTTATCCACAGTGGGTGTAGACTCCTTGCTTATTGTCCTGTCCTATACCCTTATTCTTCATACAGTGATGGGTCTGGCCTCTCGCAGGGACTGTGTCCGGGCCATCAACACATGTGTGTCTCATATATTAGCTGTTCTGATATTCTATATCCCAGTTATAGGAGTGTCAATGATCCACCGTTTGGGGAGGCACCTGCCCCATATTGTACATGCTCTCATTGCCTATGTGTACCTGGTGGTGCCCCCTGTGCTCAACCCCATCATCTACAGTGTGAAATCCAAGCCCATCAGGGAAGCCATGCTCAGAATGCTGAGAGAGAAGAGGTAAGGCTGATGAAACCAAGAAACAACCATAGAATCTGAGGAAAAATATGGCTAGTCTTATGTCCAGAAAGCCCTTACTCAGATCCCTGACCCAGACACATTATCAAGAGTATGACAAATGGATACCCTTAGACTGATGGGTGGCAAACAGTCTTGATTCTTTCCTGCACTCATGAACTTCAGCTTTTTAATTTAGTATTTACTTGTGCAAGAGACTCTGTGCTCATTACTAGGGATAGTAAAATGAATTATACATGGTCTTATCCCTGTAATGCAGAACAGAAGCTTCTAAATACACAATTATAATTAAGTATAACGAGGCTATGACAGGTACACACAAAGTGCTACAGGAACCTGGAAAAGGGTTTCCTGTCTCGTCAAGAAGAAATGAGAAAGGAGTCAGGGAAGAAGGAGGATGAAAGGTGAGTAGGAGTTTGTCATGCAGAAAAGGTGGGCAAGCGGAAGGCATACCTAATAAAGGGAGAAGAGTGTAAAAAACAAAAACACTGACATGTGGAGCGCCTGGGTGGCTCAGTCGGTTAAGTATCCCACTATTGATTTGGGCTCAGGTCATGATCTCAGGGTTGTGAGATAGAGCCCACGTAGGCAGGCTCCGTGCCAGCAGGGAGTCTGCTTGGGATTCTCTCTTTCCCTCTCCCTCTGCCCCTCCACCCCCCACTAAAATAAATAAATAAATCTTTAAAACAAAAACAAAACACCGAGGTGTGGAATTATCTGGTGTGTTTATGGAAAGGTGAGTAGTCAGTCAGCTGTGGCTCCACATAATCTGTGTGTGTTGGAGGGAGATGGACAGGAGATGAGCTAGAAATGATGAGTGCTCCTTGGGGCCTTTCAGACCTCATGGAAACATCTGCCCTCATTCAATATTTAAGAGTCAGCCACGGAAAGCCTATTGCTTTGTAAAAAGGTTTCACAGGTTTAACTGTGTGTTACAAATTAGAAAGGTGAGAGTGGAGAAAAAGAATGCAAGGAAAGCATTTAAGAGATTGTTGTAACAGTCTAGGAAAAAGAGAATGGAAGCTAAAGTTAAGTCGATAATGGAAAAATTAGATGTATTTTTAAAAATCTTATCTCTATATTTCTCTTCTTTGTCCTCTGAAAGTGCTGGAAGCTATGAGCAAAGTAGGGTCCACATATTGGTTTTTAAATACCATTGCCCACTACAAATAACCTAGGATCCTTGGACCAATGACTAGAAGCAAAAAAAATACTGGATATAGCTTATGCCCTGAAGCAATAAAGCAATAAAGAACAAAAGGTCACTAAAAAAAAAAAAAAATACACAGAAACTCATTTGAAGAGGCTACCGGGGCTATAGATGGGTCAGATAGAACATTAAAAATCATTTCGACAGCAAACAGTTATAAAAAATTGAATTTTTAAAGAAAGTGTGAGTCCATAGTAATATTTAAAACTAAGAGGGAGAAAAGAATGAAAAAAGAACTCTTCTTTAGAAAATATTGATAGATTTAGAAAACTACCTTTTTGCAGTTTTTAAATGTAATTTAAAAATAATCAACAAAGGCTTAAAAGATATTGGTTCTGTCTTCTGTGTCTTATTCCCTAATCTTCTCTCTTCCACTCTCTTTGAAACTTGCACACACCTTTCTCAGAGAACTTACCACTTACTATTGAAATCATCTTTTGTACTGATCTATTCTAGTTCCTGGAAGGCAATTACTGATTCACTCATTCACACTGAATGCCTTCATTACCCATAAAAGGGACTGGCCTAGACATTGCTTCAGGAACATTATTCGAAAAAAACCTATGTAGGGAGGGGGGAAAGATGGTAGAGGAGTAGGGGACCCTATTTCAGCTGGTCCCCGGAATTGAGCTGGATATCTACCAGACCACTCTGAGCACCCACGAAACCAGCCTGAGATGTAAGAAGATCTGGATCTCTACAAACAGAATATCGCAGGCGGTTGGTTTTGAGGTACGAAACGGAGAGCCGTGATCCTGCGGGCAGATACCGGAGGATAAACGGCAGCGGGAGGGTGCCTGGACGTGGGGATCCTACACCGCCGGTGAGTGACAGCCTCATGTGCTGCGGACGGCACAGACTCGCAGACCGGCACAGACTCGCAGACCGGTAGCCTCAGGAAGGGACTTTAGGGCAGCCCTCCCGGACAGAAACCGGAGCGACGGTCGCGCGCACGCGAACTGCAGCCTCCAAGATGGAAACCCGGTGTGCCGGGGTCGCGCCAGTGAACTGCAACCCCCGGGTGGAAACCCCGAGTGGCAGAGTCGCCCGCACGTGAACTGCAGCCCCCTGCACGGAAACCAAAGCGGCGGAGTCGCGTGCGCGCGCGAACAGGGAGCGGCTGGCGGTTTTAGAAGCACAAAGGGCAGAGATGTGCCCTGACCTGGAGGCAGGACTGAGAGCGCTGTGGAGGGGCACACAAGCCAGGATGCTGCAGTTTATAGCAGCACGGACAGAAACGGAGATGGTGTGGCCTGGAGAGCTCACTGAAGAACAGGCTGCGGTCTTTCTGCTCTGAGGCAGAGGGTTGGAAACGGTCTCTTCTGCTCTGACTCGCAGAAGAGACGTGGAAAGCCACCAGGGAAAGGCGCCAGAGAACAAAAGCCCCAAAGACTGATTCCCACTGAGCCCATCCCCCACCACAGGGGCGCAGGGCAACTCCACCCAAACAGGGTTGCCTGAGTAACAGCGCGGCAGGCCCCTCCCGCAGAAGACAGGCTGGGAAAACAAGAGGCCAGCAACCCTAAGGTCCCAAGAAAACAGGTGCATCTTGCTTGGGTTCTGGTCAATAATTTGGACTCTATACATTCCCTCAAACACCCATCAACAGAATGACTAGGAGGAGGAGCCCCCAAAACAGAA
>NW_027780283.1:0-290 GCF_054177405.1 Leptonychotes weddellii | reverse complement strand
ATACTAATATTTTTCTTTGCTTTCCTCAGGAAGAAATCTTTAGCCCTAACTGGCAATGTCACTTTTAGTTTTGTCATACCTCTAAGAATATATTCTCCTCCTTGTCCAAGACAAGAATCCTTAGGAAATAAAGGTTGCTTTTAAAGTTAGAATAAAAGATAATAGGGGCGCCTGGGTGGCTCAGTCGTTGAGCGTCTGCTTTCGGCTCAGGTCACGATCTCAGGGTCCTGGGATCGAGCCCCGCATCGGGCTCCCTGCTCCGCGGGAAGCCTGCGTCTCCCTCTCCCACT
>NW_027780282.1:0-290 GCF_054177405.1 Leptonychotes weddellii | reverse complement strand
GGGATCGAGCCCCGCATCGGGCTCCCTGCTCTGCGGGAAGCCTGCTTCTCCCTCTCCCACTCCCCCTGCTTGTGTTCCCTCTCTCGCTGTGTCTCTCTCTGTCAAATAAATAAATAAATAAAATCTTTAAAAAAAAAAAGAAATAAAAAAAAATAAAAATTCAAAAACCTTGTATAATCAGAAAATTATAAGTTCATTAACAATTATATCAATCTAATTATAATACTCAGCATTATCTGAAATAAAATACCAAAGTTTTTTCTTTTTCCAAGTTTTTTCAATATTAACAG
>NW_027780281.1:0-290 GCF_054177405.1 Leptonychotes weddellii | reverse complement strand
CTTGTCATTTTCTTATCCAATAAGTATTTTTTACACAAATAATTCAAAATAAATCTGGATAAAGCATCTTCTAGAAAAATAATTTAAATGCAGTGAAGCTTGCATACGTGGGGAAAGATGACTGATGCTTGACTAGCCTCCCCCGTATCATTACAGTTGTTCCATTATTGGTGTAGGTAGGACAGGTATACTTTTTGATCTATGTCTGCGGGAACCTCATGTAGGGATCACAGAATCCTTGTGTGAATCTGTGGTCTCTACCAGTCAGTACTTGAAAGTCTGTTTACTTG
>NW_027780280.1:0-290 GCF_054177405.1 Leptonychotes weddellii | reverse complement strand
CGGGACACAGTAAGGGCCAAAGAGAGGCCTTGGCAGGGGGAAGTGCACGACATCAACAGAAGAGCTGGGAGTTCCAGTCTCCAAAGGACCCTGCTGTGTGACCTTGGACATGTCCCTTCACCTCTCTGAGCCTCCCTTTCCTTAAGCAAAATGGGGATCAGGCCAGATCCAGATGCTTTGTTCATAGCTCATGTTGGTTATCACCTCCCGGTGGGGTGTGGGGCCAGTGGAGGCCTGACCTTGGCCTGGGAAACGGAGGCTGAGAGGGGCCTGGGCTGGCGTTTGCCGTG
>NW_027780279.1:0-290 GCF_054177405.1 Leptonychotes weddellii | reverse complement strand
TGGAAATGATTACAAAATTTTATTGAGACATTGATCAAGCCTTCACAATATATGTCTCATTCTGGATGGGAAAACAAGATATGAAAACATACATTTTCCTCAAAATCAATGTGGAGGGTCATGAAATTCTAAATATAGTTTTATGGGAAGGTTTCAAACTTCACAAAATAATCCCAAAGTTTATCAGGAAAAGTAAGTATTTAGAAATTGCAAGAGACTTGAATAGGCTGAGTAATTAAGGGAGATTATTCCTACAAGGTTTAATACACGTTAAAATCCTTGACTACTGA
>NW_027780278.1:0-290 GCF_054177405.1 Leptonychotes weddellii | reverse complement strand
TGAGGAGCACTGGGTTTTGTATGTAATTGATGAATCACTGAATTCTACTCCAGTATTGCACTGGATGTTAACTACCTAAAATTTATATTTAAAAAAAAAATAAAAGTTGGGAGAGAAAAAAATAAAGCTATTCTTTTTATAGACAAATGAAAAAAGGTTTTAGAACAATTGGAAGATTTAGGTTATTTTTTTTTTTTTTTAAAGATTTTATTTATTTATTTGACAGAGAGAGACACAGCGAGAGAGGGAACACAAGCAGGGGAGTGGGAGAGGGAGAAGCAGGCTCCCCG
>NW_027780277.1:0-290 GCF_054177405.1 Leptonychotes weddellii | reverse complement strand
AGCAATGAGTAATAATGATCATGTGAAATCACTGAAAACCACAAACAAAAACAAAACCCTGTCCCCCCTCAAATTAAAGATTTGTTCCTTTAAAAAAAAAAAAGATTTTATTTATTTACCTGTCAGAGAGAGAAAGCACAAGCAGGGGAAGCAAGCAGAGGGAGAAACAGGTTCCCCGCTGAGCAAAGAGCCCAATGTAGGACTCGATCTTGGGACTCTGGGATCACGACCTGAGCCGAAGGCAGACGCTTAACCAACTGAACCACCCAGGTGCCCCTTATTTGTGCTTT
>NW_027780276.1:0-290 GCF_054177405.1 Leptonychotes weddellii | reverse complement strand
TATATGCATGTAAATATGCATTTACGTGTATATGTATGTATGTATATGTATATGGGTGTGTATATATATATGTGTGTATATATATATATATACACATATATATATGTAAATGCATAGAAAGGGGTCCAGTGGTTGGGGGCCAGGGGTCAGACTTTTATTTTTTATTCCATTTATTTGTTCTGTTTGGATTTCTAAAGAAGAATATAATGTATTAGCCGAAATTAAAATAGCCTAAGAAACGCTTTTGACTATGTTAATTTTTGGAGATAGAGATGGAACAAATTTCCATT
>NW_027780275.1:0-290 GCF_054177405.1 Leptonychotes weddellii | reverse complement strand
CTCCTGCTCTCTTCCTTCTGTCCCTGCTAACAAGCAGTGAAACGGACAAAGAAGGAGAAGACAGAATTGCAGAGCATGGAAAATTCAGCTTGTGAAATCCTTGTCTGGAGACTGCTGCTAGTTCGTTTGGTCTAAATTTCAATGTTATAAATAGAATCTACAAGAAAAGTCACACTGCCTTTTTAAAAAAAATTTATTTTACTTTATTATGTTATGTTAATCACCATACATTACATCATTAGTTTTTGATGTAGTGTTCCATGATTCATTGTTTTCATATAACATCCAGT
>NW_027780274.1:0-290 GCF_054177405.1 Leptonychotes weddellii | reverse complement strand
TCACCGATGTCCTCTTTTCTCTCCCCAGGATTCCATCCAGGATATACCACAATACCTTACATGCCATTCCTTCTTTGGTGTCCTCTGGTATGTGACCATTTTTCAAGCCTTTCCTTGTTTTAGATAACCTTGACAGTTTTGAGGTATAGTGCTGGGTATTTTGTAGCCTTCTCTCAATTTGACTTTGTCTGGTGTTTTTCTCATGATCAGGCTGGGGGTATGGGGTTTTTTTTGGAGGAAGACTACAGAGGCAAAGTGCCTTTCTCATCACATGGCATGATATGTATATA
>NW_027780273.1:0-3559 GCF_054177405.1 Leptonychotes weddellii | reverse complement strand
TTCAACAAATGGTATTGGGAAAATTGGACAGCCACATGCAGAAGAATGAAACTGTACCATTTCCTTACACCACACACAAAAATCGACTCCAAATGGTTGAAAGACCTCAATGTGAGACAGGAGTCCATCAAAATCCTAAAGGAGAACACAGGCAGCAACCTCTTTGACCTAGCCACAACAACTCCTTTCTAGAAACATAGCCAAAGGCAAGGGAAGCAAGGGCAAAAGTGAACTATTGGGACTTCATCAAGATAAAAAGCTTTTGCACAGCAAAGGAAACAGTCAACAAAACGAAAAGACAACCGACAGAATGGGACAAGATATTTGCAAATGACACATCAGATAAAGGGCTAGTATCCAAAATCTATAAAGAACTTATCAAACTCAACACCCAAAGAACAAATAATCCAATCAAGAAACGGGCAGAAGGCATGAACAGACATTTTTCCAAAGAAGACATCCAAATGGCCAACAGACACATGAAAAAGTGCTCAACATCGCTGGGCATCAGGGAAATCCAAATCAAAACCTCAATGAGATACCACCTCACACCAGTCAGAATGGCTAAAATTAACAAGTCAGGAAACGACAGATGATGGTGAGGATGTGGAGAGAGGGGAACCCTCCTACACTGTTGGTGGGAATGCAAGCAGGTGCAGCCACTCTGTAAAACAGTATGGAGGTTCCCCAAAAAGTTGAAAATAGAGATACCATACGATCCAGCAATTGCACTACTGGGTATTTACCCCAAAGATAAAAACGTAGATCCGAAGGGGTATGTGCACCCCAATGTTTATAGCAGCAATGTCCACAATAGCCAAACTATGGAAAGAGCCAAGATGTCCAACAACAATGAATGATAAAGAAGTGGTATATATATATAATGGAATATTATGCAGCCATCAAAAGGAATGAAATCCTGCCATTTGTAATGACATGGATGGAACTGGAGGGTATTATGCTGAGCGAAATAAGTCAGAGAAAGACATGTATCATTTGATCTCACTGATATGAGGAATTCTTAATCTCAGGAAACAAACTGAGGGTTGCTGGAGTGGTGGGGGGTGGGAGGGATGGGGTGGCTGGGTTATAGACATTGGGGAGGGTATGTGCTATGGTGAGCGCTGTGAATTGTGTAAGACTGTTGAATCACAGACCTGTACCTCTGAAACAAATAATACATTATATGTTAAAAAAAAAAAAGAAGAAGAAGAAGAAGCTAGTAGGAAGGGAATAATGAAGGGGGGAGGAATTGGACGGGGAGACAAACCATGAGAGACTATGGACTCTGAGAAACAAACTGAAGGTTCTAGAGGGGAGGTTTGTGGGGGGATGGGTTAGCCTGGTGATGGGTATTAAAGAGGGCATGTACTGAATGGAGCACTGGGTGTTATACGCAAATAATGAATCATGGAACACTACATCAAAAACTAATGATGTAATGTATGGTGATTCACATAACATAAAAAAAAAAATTAAAATTAAAAAAATCTAAAGTTACAGTTATCCAAAATGATTAAGTTATAGATATCTGCAACATAACACAGTGTCTACAGTTAACAGTATGGTGTTATCTACTAAAAATTTGTTAAGAGGTTTCATGTTAAGTATTTTTACCATGCATACGCATAAAATAAAACCAAAGAGACACAAAGAAACTTTGGAGATCATAAATATATTTATCACTTTGATTATAGTGATGTATACATTTGTACACTTATGTCAAAACTCATCAAATTATACACAAAATACGCTCAGGGTTTTTTTGGTATATCAATTATACCTCAATAAAACTGTAAAAATAACAGAAAAGAAAAAGAAAAAAATCTAAATAAAATGGCAAAATTCTTTGAAAAATACTACTAAAAACTGACACAGGAAGAAACAGAAAAGCCTAATAATTATGTATCTATTTCAGAAACTGAATGAATGTTTAAATAAAAACTTTCCATAAAGGAACTCCAGGCCTAGATATCATTGATGTTTAATTTTCTCAATATATAAAGATGGGAATACAAACCAAATTGTGCTATTAAGTCACAAAATATAATTTATAAGATACAAGTTTTTAATTATATTATACTATAAAGCCAAAATTTATAATTTGTAGAATTGATTGAGGTTGTTCTCTGACATTTTATATCATTTTTACTTTAGGAAAAAATGAGAATATTTTCTTAAACGTCTCCTTCTTCAAGTAGTTACCTGTCAGGCTTCTTTGAATGTATTAATTACTTTTAATTAATACATTTTAATACATACTATTAGAAAGCTTCATGCATATTTTTCTGATTTTTTATCAATATTCATGTTTCACTGTATTTAAGAAAATAAACTCTGAATTTCCAATCAAGTTATTTCTGCTACTACACCAGGAAGGACAGTCTGACCTAGTTTACCAGTGACTTCCAGGTTCATAAATACCAATGGTCAATTTGCAGTCTTTGCCTTCCTTGATATATCAGCATCATGTGACCTAGTTGGCCACTCCCTCCTTTTTGATGTTTTCTATACTTGAACTCAACCTCCTACTTTTAATTCTACCTCATCAGTAACTTACTCTCAGGACCTGCTGCACGTTATTTTTCTTCTCATAAATTTCTTACTGTAGGAGCACCTTTAGAGTTTCTATCTTGTTACTTTTTATTCTGTTGTTACTGTCATTGTAGTATCTTCTATATTTCTGGCTTTAAATAACTTTTAATACCATAATTCCAAAATAGATTTTCTAACACTTATGTAGCATAGTATAAAAAGTTTCCGTGGAAGCTCACATAACAGTCGTCTATTTTAAGTTATAGTATTATGAAACTTATTAATATAATAAACTCAAAATTATTATAATACCATACTTTGATGTATATACCAAAAAACATGAATGGCCAAATTTGAGTTTAAAATTCTCGGTGTGATTCACTGTAGTAATATGGGGATTTAGGGCATGGCCCTAACCTATATGGCACATCACCATGTCTTTCCACAATATGCTCTCTCCCACACTTAAAAAGGCCCCACATACATGTGATAAGATATCCCTGGATGGAAGTATAAACTCTATCTATACCCCTGCAAAATTATTGCTTGTTTATCTTCTGGAGACTAGACTCAAGAAAGGTCCTACACAGGCACTGTAAGTATTCTTGGAATATTTTGGTAGAATATTCTGGCATCCTGAGTATTTGAAATGGGGTTTAGAAGGAGTTGTGGGGATTCCAAGTGGGCATGTGCCTTTACTGCACAAAGTACACACACTAAGGGGGGTTGAAGAGTCAGACAAGGACTAAATCCCATGGTCCTCTAAGTCTTGAAGCCCAGGGCAGAAACTACCTTTGTAGTATCTAAGAACAATATTACCTCACATTGAAATCATCATGTCAGACCTCTCTCCCATACATGAGGCTTATTTATCCAACTGACTGTTTTGCATCTGCACCTGGATGGCCAATACTCAGCTCAAGATCAAAACCGAACGGGAAGAAATCAGAGAGGGAGACAAACCATGAAAGACTCTGGACTCCAGGAAACAAACTGAGGGTTACAGAAGGGAGGAGGGTGGGGG
>NW_027780272.1:0-290 GCF_054177405.1 Leptonychotes weddellii | reverse complement strand
GCTTAGCACTGAGAAATGAGATTCTGTGTTGTGGGCCATTTCTGTGGCCGCATGAGTCAGTCTTGCTGCCCTGCCACTCCATCTCATGCAAAAGAAGTTTGAAATCCCAGTTTTGAAGGGGGTGTTTGCTTCATTGTTATCTTGGATTTAATTGTGTTGTAGTTTTAGTCATTCTGACCTAATTTTTAATGTGTTGGGTTCCTAGTCATCGTTTCTTGGCTTCTAAAAATTTCACATTCTGCTCTATTTATTCATTTACCTTTAGATAGATTCTCTAGGATGATATATTT
>NW_027780271.1:0-290 GCF_054177405.1 Leptonychotes weddellii | reverse complement strand
TTCTCAAAGTTCTTTGTCCAGTGTATTCGTGAGGATCTTGATGAAAGAGACCCGTTCCTTTTCTTTTCTGTTTTGCGTGAGTTGTCAGTGATAAGTATAGTTGGGAATAAAAATTGCCCTGGGGCACCGTAAGGAGTGGTGTGCTAGATGAAGAACGAATAAATTCTAAAATTGTACATTAGAGAAAGCAAAGTTTTTTTTTTTTTTTTTTAATTTTTTTTTTATTCTTATGTTAATCCCCATACATCACATCATTAGTTTTAGATGAAGTGTTCCATGATTCATTGTTT
>NW_027780270.1:0-290 GCF_054177405.1 Leptonychotes weddellii | reverse complement strand
TATGTATGTATGTATGTATGTGTTGCAGAACATTCTTTTTTTAAAGATTATTCTTGAGACTGGTATGCTGCCACTCTTCTTTTAATTTTCATTTTTTTCCAATTTGTCTTTGTAGTTTTTAATTAAACTACTGTGATGCTATTTTGTCTTATGCATGCAAATACTTGACCCTTATAATTGAATGGGGACAGTTCCTATCATCCTATTTTAAGGCATCAAACATTAAAATCTTATGCTGTTACTTTGAATATGTTAGTATTTACATTTAAATTTTTTCTATCTCCTTATCT
>NW_027780269.1:0-290 GCF_054177405.1 Leptonychotes weddellii | reverse complement strand
TAGGGCAAACTGCATGGGAAAATGCTCTCCTTATTATGTTAAAGGGGGAAAAAGACACCCCCCCAAAAAACCCAGGATGTAGAACTGTAGTCAGGGTGTGAATTGGGATTTGGAACATGCTCATCTGAATCTCCTCATGATGTGTACTAGACAAAAAAAAATTTAGAAAGAAAACACACCCAAATATTCACAGTGAGAATTACTGGGTGGTGGGATTATAAGTAACATTTATTTCCTTCTTTTTTTAAATTTTCCTTCTTTAATGCCTCTGTCTCCCTCCCTCCTCAAGC
>NW_027780268.1:0-290 GCF_054177405.1 Leptonychotes weddellii | reverse complement strand
TAACAGCTGATGGGCAGTTAGGATAAAATTTGCACACTCCACCCTGCTGTCAGTGAATCAAGAGTCTCTTCATCCTCACTCCCACCAGAGCGATATCATCTAAGATGATATTTTTTAATTAAAAATTTTAATTAAATAAATAAATAATTTTTCATTAAAAATAACACATATTTAGGTTACTTAAACAATTAATTTTTTTTGTTTATTCTTTACTGCTTATAAGTCACTGTTTTCTATCAGGCTCTTTCTCTCCTTCCTTATGCATATCCTCTAGCAGTTCTTTCATATAT
>NW_027780267.1:0-290 GCF_054177405.1 Leptonychotes weddellii | reverse complement strand
TTAATTTAATTTGAATTTTTCTTAGCAAAGATTTTTATAATTAAAGTATGTGAAATGGACCAATTAAAGACAAGTGATATGTTATATTGTTAAAACTTACTTATAACCTTATCTACCAAATCTACATTACCCATAAATCCATAGGTTTTTAAATGCACAAAAGCAGGACTTAAGATTTAAAAATTTTTCTGAACTCTTTGGCCCCCTGTTTATATAGGTGATATTGTAATGTCAGTATTCTTGGCTGTAGTTTGACATAACTTACTGTAAAGTTGCATTATTAGATATGC
>NW_027780266.1:0-290 GCF_054177405.1 Leptonychotes weddellii | reverse complement strand
TGTAACAAAGTGAAATTTAACCAACCTTCAGGTGAAATTACCAATGTGCCCAAAGTTCATTTCAGGTAAATGAAAAGTGCATCTGAGCCCCTTAAGCTGTAGAAAAGCCTCCACCAAATCAATGGCTGTGTGCCATGCACCCGAGGGTGATAATGGGCTCTAGCAGAGAATAAATGGCTGTAGGTCCCTTAGGAGAAAGGACTAATGGAATCATCACCATGTACTCTTCCCAAGGTTCTGCTGAGTTTTTCCTCCCAGGAGGGAAGACATTCAATTAGTAAATTCCAAGT
>NW_027780265.1:0-290 GCF_054177405.1 Leptonychotes weddellii | reverse complement strand
CTGCCTCTGTCTCTCTCTCTCTGATAAATAAATAAAATCTTAAAAAAAAAAAAAACTATGTATGGATAAAGATGCAGTATATATACACACAGTGGAATATTATTCAGTCTGGATATAACTTCCAGTTATAAGATGAATAAGTCCGGGGATATAATGTACAGCATGGTGACCACAGTTAACACTGCTACAGGGTATATTTGAAAGTTGCTAAGGGAGAACTTAAAACTTTTCATCACAAGGAAAGAAAAATTGTAATTGTGTAGTGATGGATGTTAAGTAGACTTATTGTG
>NW_027780264.1:0-290 GCF_054177405.1 Leptonychotes weddellii | reverse complement strand
GTCATTTGCCCCCTTTCTTTACCACTCTGCTCATGTATCCTTTTCCCTCACGCTTTTCACAGAACCTTCTTCATTCTCTTCACCCTTCCAACCCCCCCCCGTTCTCAGTTAAATGTGTAATAGAAAGAATTGTGTAAAGGAAAGACCTGGGTGAGAATCCGCCACCTAGTAGTTCTGTGATCTGGAGCCTGTTATCGACCGGCTCTGGGCATCCAATTCCTCACTTCTAAAATATAACTAAAACATTTAACACATCGTTTCTGGCACATAGGCGTTCAAGTGGTGGCTCT
>NW_027780263.1:0-290 GCF_054177405.1 Leptonychotes weddellii | reverse complement strand
GGTAAGGGAAGAGCATAGTTCTAAAAAAATCAGATTCACCCGATGTGGGGGAGGGGGGATGCTGGTGCTGATTTGTGTGCCGATTGGGGGTGGGGGGGGGGAGACAGGGAGTGAGTGAGGAGGAGGGTGAGGGAGCTGGGTTGGGGCCTGGGGGCTGGCCAGGCCCTGCCAGGTGCCTGAGGGAGGATGCTCAGAGGTTGCCGAAGAGTTCATTTTTCTTGCTCCAGTCCATCTGCGGGGCCCGCTTGCTGCTGCGCTTCTGGTGGGCCCGCTCTTTGGCCACGGCCAGG
>NW_027780262.1:0-3559 GCF_054177405.1 Leptonychotes weddellii | reverse complement strand
CCCCCCCCCCCCCCCCCCCCCCCCGGCTCATGATCTCTCTCACTCTCAGATGAACAAATAAAATCTTAAAAAAGAAAAGGAAAGAAAAGAAACTCATGTCTCACAGGTGGAGAAGCTAGAGGTCCGAAATCCACAGGATTTGATTACTGTCTCTGAAGTCTCTAGTGGAGGATCCTTCCTTGCCTCTTCCAGCTTCTGGTGGCTTGCCCACATCCTTGGTGTTCTTGGCTTGAAGCTGCAGCGCTTCCATATCTGCCTCTCATCACACTCATTCTCTCTGTATGTCTGTGTCTCTTCTCTTATAGGGACCTGGGTCGTATTGGATTAAGGACCCACCCTGCTCCACTATGACCTCATCTTAACTACATCTACTATGGTCCTATTTCCAAATAAAATCACATTCTAGGGGGCGCCTGGGTGGATCAGTTGGTTAAGCATCAGACTCTTGATTTCAGCTCCGGTCATGATCTCAGGGTTGTGAGATCGAGCCCCGCGTCAGTCTCATGCACTGGGCATGGAGTCTGGTTGAGATTCTCTCTCTCCCTCTGACCCTCCCCCGCTGCACACTCTATCTCTCAAATAAATAAATATTTAAAAATAAATAAAATCAGGGGCGCCTGGGTGGCTCAGTTGGTTAAGTGACTGCCTTCGGCTCAGGTCATGATCCTGGAGTCCCGGGATCGGGTCCCGCATCGGGCTCCCTGCTTGGCAGGGAGTCTGCTTCTCCCTCTGACCCTCTCATGCTCTATCTCATTCTCTCTCTCAAATAAATAAATAAAATCTTTAAAAAATAAAAATAAAATAAAAATAAATAAAATCACATTCTGAGGTGATGTGGCCCAGGTTAGAACTTCAACATATCTTTTGCGGGGACACAATTCAACCCATAAAAGTGATCTGTAGATGTAACATAATTCCAGTCCAACCCCAGCAGGAATTTTTGTAGATATAGACAAGCTGATTGTAAAATTAAATGGAAAGGCAGAGAAATTAGGATAGTTCAATTTCAAAAAGGAAGAACAAAGTCAGAGGAATTATGTTGTCTGGTTTTAGCATTTACTACAACACAACTTGCAACAGAAATCAAGAGTATAGTGTGTTCTGGGGCGCCCAGGTGGCTCAGTCAGTTAAGCGTCTGCCTTTGGCTCAGGTCATGATCTCGGGGTCTGGGATGGAGCCAGAGTTAGGCTCCCTGCTCAGTGGGGAGTCTGCTTCTCCTTCTCTCTCTGCCCCTCCCGCCACTCTTGTGCGTGCCCGTGCCCTCTCTCTCTCTCATAAATAAAACCTTAAATAAAAAATAACGCTATTATAAAGAAAAAAAGAGTGTAGTGTGTTCTGAGGAACAGACACAGTGAGTGGATCAGTGAAGCAGAATAGAGTCCAGAAGTAGACCCACACAAATATGGCCAGTTGGCTTTGACAAAGGTGCAAACAACTTGCCAACAAATGGGGCTGGAACAACTGGACACCTATATGCAAAAACAAAACAAAACCAAAAACCCACAAAACACCAAAAACACCTTGTCCTAAACCTCACACATTATACTAAAATTAGCTCAAGATGAATCATAGATCTGAAACCTAAAACTATAAAAGGTCTGGAAGAAAGCATAGGAGAAAATCTTCATGGCCTGGGGTTAGTCAAAGAGTTCATAAATATGATGCTAAAACTATGATCCAGGGAAGAAAAGAAATTGACAAGCTGGACTGCATCAATTTATTAGCAGTGTCTGTTAAGGGAATGAAAAGACAAGTTATAGGCTGAGAGGGAATATTTACAAATCACATATTTGACAAAAGACCTTTATCCAGAATACACAAAAAATTCTTAAAACTCAGCAATAAGAAAAGGACCAACCAATTTTAAATGGGCAAAAGAGTTAAACAGACACTTCATCCAAGAGGATATACAGATGGCAAATAAGCCCATGCTGAGATGCTCCACATCATTAGCCACTGGGTAAGTGCAAATTAAAACTGCCATGACCCAGCAATCCCACTCCTGGATATTTACCTTAGAGAAATGAAAACTTACATTCACACAAACAGCTGTACAAGAATGTTGGTAGCTGCTTTATTCAAAAATCACCAAAAGTTGGAAACAGCCCAAATTGGAATGGGTAAATGAACTGTGTTCATTTATGGAATACTATTCAGCAGTAAAAATAAACAAAACAATATCCTCCCTCCCTCCTTCCCTCCCTCCTTTCCTCCCTTCCTCCCTTCCTTCTTTCCTTCCTTCAGTCATTGACATAGAATATCCTTTTAGTTTCAGGTGTACATCATAGTGCTTCTATATTTTTATACATTATGACATTATCCCCCGATAAGTCTAGTTACTGTCTGTCACCATACAAAGTTATTGCAATATTATTGGACTATATTCCCTATGCTGTACATTATACCCCATGACTTATTTATTTTATAACTGGAAATTTGTACCTCTTAAACCCCTCTGCCTGCGTTGTCATGCCCCGACTCCTCCCCATTCTGATAACCAATAATTTGTTTCTTATACCTAACAGTCTGTTTCCGTTTTTTGTTTGTTCATTTGTTTTTTTTTAGATTCCACATATAAATGAAATCATATAGTATTTGCTTTTCTCTTTCTGACTTATTTCACTTAGTCCATCCATGTTGTTACAAATGGCAAGTTTTCATTTTGTATGGCTGAGTAATATTCCATTGTGTGTGTGTATGTGTATATATATGTATATACATATCACATCTTCTTTATCCATTCATTTATTGATGGAGACTTAGGTTGCTTCCATATCTTGATTGTAAATAATGCTTCAGTGAATATGGGGGTGCAGATATCTCTTTGAATTGGTGTTTTCATTTTTTTTGTAATTTTTTTTTATAAAGATTTTATTTATTTATTTGAGAGAGAGAGAATGAGAGACAGAGAGCACGAGAGGGAAGAGGGCAGAGGGAGAAGCAGACCCCCTGCTGAGCAGGGAGCCTGATGCAGGACTCGATCCAGGGACTCCAGGATCATGACCTGAGCCGAAGGCAGTCGCTTAACCAACTGAGCCACCCAGGCGCCCTTTTTTGTAATTTTTTGAGGAACCTCCACACTGTTTTCTATATTGCCTGCACCAATTTACGTTCCCACCAACAGCACACAAGGGTTACCCTTTCCCCGCATCCTCACCAACACTTGTAATGTTTTGTCTTTTTGATAACAGCCAATTTGGTTTTGATTTGCATTTCCCTGATGGTGAATGATATTGAGCACTTAATCTGGTGCTTGCTGGCCATCTTTGTGTCTTCTTTAGAAAAATGTCTATTCCGGGGCGCCTGGGTGGCTCAGTCGTTAAGCGTCTGCCTTCAGCTCAAGTCATGATCCTAGGGTCCTGGGATCAGCCCCGCATTGGGCTCCCTGCTCAGCAGGAAGCCTGCTTCTCCCCCTCCCGCTCCCCCTGCTTGTGTTCCCTCTCTTTCTGTGTCTCTCTCTGTCAAATAAATAAAATCTTTAAAAAATAAAAATAGGGGCGCCTGGATGGCTCAGTCATTAAGTGCCTGCCTTCAGCTCAGGTCATGATCCCAGGGTCCT
>NW_027780261.1:0-290 GCF_054177405.1 Leptonychotes weddellii | reverse complement strand
GGACAGATACATCATCTGACTGCCCCAAGGCATGATTTGTGATGTTGATATTGATGAAATCTCAAGAAAGAAGTGATACAATATTCACTATTACTCTAATTCCCATCAGAATGGACTGGTTTTTATATTCAGAGTTTCAGCCTGCATTGATTGGCAACTGGGAGCACTTCCTCAAATATGTATTTGCTCTGAAATCTTACACCTTCTGGGTTATTTCTTGTGCCAAGCAGATTAGATTAATTGGAGCAAAACAGGAAGCAATTGTTTGTTATATATCCAAATGACTTCAT
>NW_027780260.1:0-290 GCF_054177405.1 Leptonychotes weddellii | reverse complement strand
TTATATGTTAAAAAAAAAAAAAAGATAGTAAGGGAAAAATGAAGGGGGGGAATCTAAGGGGGAGACGAACCCTGAGACACTATGGACTCTGAGAAACAAACTGAGGGTTGTAGAGGGGAGGGGGTGGGGGATGGGTTAGCCTGGTGATGGGTATTAAAGAGGGCACGTACTGAATGGAGCACTGGTATGTGTAAACAATGAATCATGGAACACTACATCAAAAACTAATGATGTAATATATGTTTATTTAACATAATAAAAAAATGTAAAATAAAGTATAGTCACAATTA
>NW_027780259.1:0-290 GCF_054177405.1 Leptonychotes weddellii | reverse complement strand
TCAGGTGTACAACACAATGATTTGGTATTTGTATACTCTGTGAGATGATCACTGCAATAAGTCTTGTTACTACCTGTCACCATACAGAGTTCACAATTTTTTTCTTGTAATGAGAACTTTTAAGATTTACTGTCTTAGTAAATCACAAATATGCAATACAATATTGTTGTTTCTTGTATGGGCTAACCACTCCCTCCTGATGGGTAAACCCCTGTCCTGCCCCCTAGTGGAGGGTTTGGCAGTGCACCAGCAGCTGGGACAACCAGCAATTATTTATTGATCACCTGCTG
>NW_027780258.1:0-290 GCF_054177405.1 Leptonychotes weddellii | reverse complement strand
CATGTTATCATGACCAGGTCATTCCTTCAGGCTGCGCTGCCAGAAAGCCCGCCCCAGGACGGAGCTGGGAGCTGGGAAATGCGCCTGCTGGCTCACACTTTCTACTCCCCCTCCATCCGCCCGAGCACCTGGTACCGAGCTAGTTTTCAGGCGGCTCATGGCTCACCTGGGCTGCTCTCATAAAGCTGAGCCCTGACTCCGGGCCTCCCCCTCAGCCGTCCCCCAGTCCCATGAGCTCACTGGTGCTGGCGGTCAGGCGTGTTCTCTCACTCCCTCTTTTCCAGGGTGAT
>NW_027780257.1:0-290 GCF_054177405.1 Leptonychotes weddellii | reverse complement strand
TTCAATAGGTGAATGGATAAACTGTGGTACAACCAGACAAATGAATGTTATTCTGTGCTAAAAAGAAATGAGCTACCAAGACTCAAAAAACATGGAGGAACCTTAAATGCAGGTTGGTATGTGAAAGAAACCAACCTAAAAAGACTACACGCTGTAATTCCAACTATGTGACATTCTGCAAAAGGCAAAACTATGGAGACAGTAAACTACAGATGTTAGTTAATAGTAACATTGTTTAACCAGTTTCAATGATGTGCCACAATAGTGTAAGATGTTAATGAAGAGAAAAC
>NW_027780256.1:0-290 GCF_054177405.1 Leptonychotes weddellii | reverse complement strand
TCTGTCTCAAATAAATAAATAAAATCTTTAAAAAAAAAAAAAAATTGAGGGCCTGAACTGAATACTTGTTTTGGGGCTTCAGCAATTACTAAACTGAGCACTCGTATAGTCAGAGAATACCTATGTAGCTTCCTTACATTAGGGATGGAAGGAGTTCCACCTCAGTAAAACTACTTTGTCAAATTTATGTGCATTATAGCATTATATTAAAAACATGTTACATTAGAGAATATGCAGAATCACACCAAATTCCATGAAGTAGTCCACACACTTTGCTTAATTAATTAATT
>NW_027780255.1:0-290 GCF_054177405.1 Leptonychotes weddellii | reverse complement strand
GCTCATGCGCTCGTGTTCTCTCTCTCTCTCTCTTATGAATAAATAAGATCTTAAAAAAAAGAAAGAAAGAAACCTAGAAATCATTGAAAGCTTAGGATCTGGCCCCTTAGGCTCCCAAACAACAAGATGGAGATTGTTCAGGGGGAAAATGTAAGAAATGTCATCAGCCGCATGACCCAAGATACACCCCATGAGCAACCGTGGCTGGCATGAGTCCTGTGCATTTACCCCCAGGAATATTGTGTGGGTCCTCATGCAATGATTCTTGTCCAGTTACCTCTCAGTTCTGC
>NW_027780254.1:0-290 GCF_054177405.1 Leptonychotes weddellii | reverse complement strand
TCATTCTGCTCCTTTGAGATCTATTCATGATGATTAATGTATATCTAGTCCACTTCTTTTGACTGTTGCATTATATTCCGTTCATATTATATTTCTTTTTTTTTTTTTAAAGATTTTATTTATTTATTTGAGACAGAGAGAATGAGAGACAGAGAGCATGAGAGGGAGGAGGGTCAGAGGGAGAAGCAGACTCCCTGCCGAGCAGGGAGCCCGATGCGGGACTCGATCCCGGGACTCCAGGATCATGACCTGAGCTGAAGGCAGTCGCTTAACCAACTGAGCCACCCAGG
>NW_027780253.1:0-290 GCF_054177405.1 Leptonychotes weddellii | reverse complement strand
TGGGTGTTATACGAAAACAATGAATCGTGGATCACTATATCAAAAACTAATGATGTATTTATGGTGACTAACATAACATAATAAAATTAAGTTAAAAAAAGAAAATGATATATATGAAAACTCTTGTGAAAACTGGAGAGAACATTTTATAAAGGTGTTTCTAAATAGCTGAGAGTTAGGACTTCAATATATGAAGTTCCTATATTCTACAGATAAAGGGCTGGTATCCAAGATACTTATATCTATATAAGTTTTAATAGGCATTTTATACATAACCCAAATAATCATAG
>NW_027780252.1:0-290 GCF_054177405.1 Leptonychotes weddellii | reverse complement strand
ATTGAATATTTAATTGTTACTGGACTGGGAAGAATTTCCATAGCAATGGGGAAAAAAAATCACAAAGAAAACAGATCTGAATATATACATATTAAAGTATTTTGCATATCATAAAACTTCAAAATTCAAATAGAAAAAGCCAATGGGAAAGCATATCAGAACAACAAGGATCAAATAAAAGACATCAGGAGGGATTTCAGAGAAAATTCAAAGAATTCGTAAACTAATAAAAAAATGTGAAGCTACATTAGAAATCAATACACTGATAATTATTGAATAATATTTAATGT
>NW_027780251.1:0-3559 GCF_054177405.1 Leptonychotes weddellii | reverse complement strand
CTATTTTTAATTTTCTGAGGCACCTCCACACTGTTTTCCAAAGTGGCTGTACCAACTTGCATTCCCACCAACAGTGTAAGAGGTTTCCCCTTTCTCCACAACCTCTCCAACATTTGTTGTTTCTTGTCTTGTCAATTTTTGCTATTCTAACTGGTGTAAGGTGGTATCTCAATGTGGTTTTGATTTAAATTTCCCTGATTGCTAATGATGATGAATATTGTTTCATGTGTCTGTTAGCCATTTGTATGTCTTCTTTTGAGAATTGTCTGTTCATGTCTTCTGCCCAATTTTTGACTTATTTGTTTTTTGGGTGTTGAGTTTGAGAAGTTCTTCATAGATCTTGGATATCAGCCCATTGTCTGTAGTGTCATTTGCAAAAATCTTCTCCCATTCCATGGGTTGCCTCTATGTTTTGTTGACTGTTTCCTTTGCTGTGCAGAAGATTTTTATTTTGATTAAGTCCCAAAAGTTCATTTTTGCTTTTGTTTCCCTTGCCTTTGGGGATGTGTCTTGAAAGAAGTTGCTGTGGCTGATGTCGAAGAGGTTACTGTCTATGTTCTCCTCTGGGATTTTGATGGACTCCTGTCTCACATTGAGGTCTTTCATCCATTTTGACTTAATCTTTGTGTATGGTGTAAGAGAATGGTCGAGTTTCATTCTTCTGTATATAGCTATCCAATTTTCCCAGCACCATCTATTGAAGAGACTGTCTTTTTTTCCATTGGATATTCTTTCCTGCTTTGTTGAAGATTATTTGACCATAGAGTTGAGGGTCCATATCTGGGCTCTCTCTTCTGTTCCATTGGTCTATCTGTCTGTTTTTGTGCCGGTACCATACTGTCTTGGTGATCACAGCTTTGTGATATAGCTTGAAATCAGGCAATGTGATGCCTCCAGCTTTGTTTTTCTTTTCAACATTTCCTTGGCGATTCGGGTCTTTTCTGATTCCATACAAATATTAGGATTGTTTGTTCCAACATTTTGAAAAATGCCATTGGTATTTCGATCAGGATGGTGTTGAAGGTATAGATTGCTGTGGACAGCATAGACATTTTAACAATGTTTATTCTTCCGATCCTTGAGCATGGAATGTTTTTCCATCTTTTTATGTCTTCTTCAATTTGTTTCATGAGTGTTCTGTAGTTCCTAGAGTATAGATCCTTTACCTCTTTGGTTAGGTTTGTTCCAAGATATCTTATGGTTTTTGGTGCTATTGTAAATGGAATCGATTCTCTGATTTCTCTTTCTACAGTTACATTGTTAGTGTATAAGACAGCAGCTGATTTCTGTGTATGGATTTTGTATCCTGCCACATTACTGAATTGCTGTATGAGTTCTAGTAATTTGGGGGTGCAGTCCTTTGGGTTTTCCACATAAAGTATCATGTCATCTATGAAGAGAGAGAGCTTGACTTTTTTGCCAATTTGAATACCTTTTATTCCTTTTTGTTGTCTGATTGCTGTTGCTAGGACTTCTAGTACTATGTTGAACAGGAGTGGCAAGAGTGGGCATCCTTGTCGTATTCCTGATCTTAAGGGAAAGGCTCTCAGCTTTTCCCCCATTGAGAATGATATTCACTGTGGGTTTTTCATAGATGGATTTTATGAACTTGAGGAATGTTCCCTCTATCCCTATACTCTGAAGAGTTTAATCAGGAAAGGATGCTGTATTTTGTCAAATGCTTTTTCTGCATCAAGATACATCCCTTGCATCCCAGGGATAAATCCCACTTGGTCGTGGTGGATGATCCTTTTAATGTGCTGTTGGATCCTATTAGTTAGGATTTTGTTGAGAATTTTGGAATCCACATCCATCACGGATATTGGCCTGAAATTCTCCTTTTTGATGGGGGTCTTTGCCTGGTTTGGGGATCAAGGTAATGCTGGCCTCATAGAATGAGTCTGGAAGCTTTCCTTCTATTTTTTGAAACGGCTTCAGGAGAATAGGTATTATTTCTTCTTTGAATGTTTGGTAGGATTCCCCAGGGAATCCATCAGGCCCTGGACTCTTGTTTTTTGGGAGGTTTTTGATCACTGCTTCAATTTCGTTACTGGTTATTGGTTTGTTCAGGTTTTCAGTTTCTTCCTGTTTCAGTCTTGGTAGTTTATAGGTTTCCAGGAAGACATCCTATTTCTACCAGGTTGCTTAATTTATTGGCATATAGTTGTTGATAATAATGTCTAATAATTGTGTATTTCCTTGGTGTTAGTTGTGATCACTCCCCTTTCATTCATTATTTTGTTAATTTGGGTCCTTTCTCTTTTCTTTTGGATAAGTCTGGCCAGTGGTTTATCGATCTTATTAATTCTTTCAAAGAACCAGCTTCTAGTTTCATTGGTCTGCTCTACTGTATTTCTGGTTTCTAATTCATTGATCTCTGCTCTAATCTTAATTATTTCTCTTCTAATGCGTGGCTTAGGCATCATTTATTGCTTTTTCTCCAGTTCTTTAAGGTGTAAAGTTAGTTGGTGAATTCAGGATTTTTCTATTTTTTTGAGTGAGGCTTGGGTGGCTATGTATTTCCCCCTTAGGACTGCCTTTGCAGTATCCCATAGGTTTTGGACCTATATGTTTTCATTCTCATTGGTTTCCATGAGTTGTTTAAATTCTTTGATTTCCTAGTTGACCCAAACATTCTTAAGCAGAGTGGTCTTTAGCTTCCAAGTGTTTGAATTTCTTCCAAATCTTTTCTTGTCATTGAGTTCCAGTTTTAAAGCATTATGGTCTGAGAATGGGCAGGGAATAATCTCAATCTTTTGGTATCGGTTGAGACCTGATTTGTGACCCAGTATGTGGTCTATTCTGGAGAAAGTTCCATGTGTGCTCGAGAAGAATGAGTATTCTGTTGTTTTAGGGTGGAATGTTTTGTATATACATAATGAGGTCCATCTGATCCAGTGTGTCATTCAGAACTCTTGTTTTTTTGTTGATTTTCTGCTTTAGATGATCTGTCTATTGCTGAGTGGAGTATTGAGGTCTCCTACAATTAACGTATTATTATCAATATGACTCTTAATTTTGATTAACAGTTGGCTTATGTGGTTGGCTGCTTCCATGTTGGGGGCACTGATATTTACAATTGTTAGATCTTCTTGTTGGATAGACTCTTTAAGAATGATATAGTGTCCTTCTGTGTCTCTGACTAGTCTTTAGCTTAAAATCTAATTTGTCTGATAGGAGAATTGATACCGCAGCTTTCTTTTGAGGTCCATTGGCATGGAAGATGGATCTCAATCCCTTCACTTTCAGTCTGGATGTATCTTTAGGTTCAGAATGAGTCTCTTGTAGGCAGCATATGGATGGGTCCTGTCTTTTTATCCAATCTGCAACCCTTTGCCTTTTTATGGGAGCATTTAGGCTGTTCACGTTGAGAGTGATTATTGAAAGATATGAATTTATTGTCATCATGTTGCCTGTGAAGTCCTTGTTTCTATAGATTGTCTCTGTAAATTTCTGTTCTATATCACTCTTGGGGTCTTTCTCCTTTTATAGAGCCTCCCTTAATATTTCCTGCAGGGCCGGCTTAGTGGTCACATATTCTTTCAGTTTCTGCTGGTCC
>NW_027780250.1:0-290 GCF_054177405.1 Leptonychotes weddellii | reverse complement strand
TCGATCCCAGGACTCTGGGATCATGACCTGAGCCGAAGGCAGGCGCTTAACAACTGAGCAACCCAGGCGCCCCTAAATAAATAAAATCTTTAAAAAAAAAAGAATTCATGGATCCTCCCTGTACATTTCTTTGTGATTTTCTGTAAATCTAGAATTATTTCAAAATAAAGTATTTTAAAAGCTGTTGCTTGTTGAAAATTGAATTTCCAAATTATGTATACATCTTTCTGATGAGTTCCAAGGACATTTCTAGGATTGTTTCTAAACATTTGTATTTTACTAAGAGGTGT
>NW_027780249.1:0-290 GCF_054177405.1 Leptonychotes weddellii | reverse complement strand
GAATACAAAATAAAAAGAGCTTTAATCACATGTTAATTATTTTTTCAATTTGGGGTGCTTGGTACATAAGCATTTATTTTACTTAATTATTATCCTTAAAAAATAACAATATTTAGAGTACTTGTCTGCAAAATTTTCCTTTCACTATGATAAATTAGAATTTCCTCTATTGTTTTTTAATGTAGGAATCTGTTTTTTTTAAAAATGAAGAAAATTATTGTAAAATGAACATGAAATTCACTTTAAAAAATCACGGTGATCCTCACAGAAAGCATGTCCCTTAGTGTTAT
>NW_027780248.1:0-290 GCF_054177405.1 Leptonychotes weddellii | reverse complement strand
GTCAAGGGAAATTGATGGTCCAAAGGAAAGGGGAGAGTTGAAAAAGCCAAGCCTTTGTGAGGATGAAAGAGAATGGGATGGAGGCAGAAGAAGACAGGCTGAGCCAGGACCTGGGCAAGGCCCATTTTTGCATAGCCCCTGGGGAAGACTCAGCAGACAGGTGCACATGCGCAGAGGTGGGCAGAACAGAAGGCTGAGCTATGAAGGAACCGGAAGTAGTTCTGTTAGGCTGGAGCCTGGAGCGTAAGGAGGGCAGTTGTCCAATAAATGCATGACGCCTTCAGCTCATC
>NW_027780247.1:0-290 GCF_054177405.1 Leptonychotes weddellii | reverse complement strand
CATGGAGCACTGGGTGTTGTGCACGAACAATGAATCATGGAACACTAATCTAGAACTAATGATGTAATGTATGGGGATTAACATAAGAATAAAAAAAAAAAAAGAGTTGTTCCATCTCCCTTGGCTGAGAGTCACATGCTGGTAAGGGTTAAATAAATCGGGACTGAACAAATGATGATAGCTTACATGTATGAAGCGCATACTCTGTGTTAGGGATGGTGCCAAGCCCACATTTAGATACTTCACAACAACCTTCAGAGATTCTTTCAGCCATGTTTTACAATTGAATT
>NW_027780246.1:0-290 GCF_054177405.1 Leptonychotes weddellii | reverse complement strand
TCGTTCTTTCCTGTGCAGAGCTGTCCTGCACACTGTAGGATGTTTATCGGCATCCCTGGCCTCTGCGCACTAATTGTCAGTAGTCCCCCCCTGCCCCACACACCAGTGTGTGTGACAACCAAAATTGTCTCCAGATATTGCCAAACATGCCCTGGGAGAGACAGATCACTCCTCTCCATCTCTGTTGAGAACTACTGATTTAGATACTCTAAGGAGATGGATCTAAAGATTTTGGGAATAAGAGGAGAACTGGGAGAAGTAAAATATGCTTTTAAAAAGGCACACAAGGG
>NW_027780245.1:0-290 GCF_054177405.1 Leptonychotes weddellii | reverse complement strand
TTCTACTCTGTTTCTGTGCATTTGGGTTTTTTATATTCCACATATAAGTGATATCATACAGCATTGACCTTTCCTTTTCTGACTTTTTCATTTAGCATAGTGCACTCAAGGTCCACCCATGTTGTCACAAATGGCAGAATTTCCTTCCTTTTTATGATATATATATATCTTCTTTATCCATTCATCCTTGGGTGGACACCGGTTACTTCCATATCCTTGTTATAGTTAATAATGCTGCAATGAACATGGGAGTACAAATATCTCTTTGAGATCCTGTTTTCATTTCCTTT
>NW_027780244.1:0-290 GCF_054177405.1 Leptonychotes weddellii | reverse complement strand
CGGGGGGACCTACTCTCCGAATGAAACAATTTCATCCTGCTCCAGAAACGCATTAAAAAGGGTTTGTCAGGATCTTATCGCCAGTTAGAGAAAACTAATCAAATTACTTCTATTTATTAGCCTGTACAGCAGTGTGTCATTCCATCAAGGCCGGGTCCTGACTCCGGCGCAGGGAGGGCGGCACAGAGCACCCTGGCTGGTGGCGGACGGCAGTGTTGGACGGGCGGAGGGCGGCGCTGGACGGGCGGGTGGCGGCGCTGGACGGGAGGAGGGCGGCGCTGGATGGGCGG
>NW_027780243.1:0-290 GCF_054177405.1 Leptonychotes weddellii | reverse complement strand
GGTGGGCCGCAAGGAAGCGGGGCTTCGGCCTCTGATCTGGGAAGGCACGGGGGAGCTGCCCTGGGTCTAGAAGATCGCCAGCACGATTATTCCTGTCGCTAGAGTTTTCGGCCTCCAGAGTGGATGAGTTGAAATTTTGACTCCAGCGCTCCGTGGCCCCTTCTCATCTTAGTAATAACCCCAGTGTGTGTGTGTGTTGCGGGGGGGGGAGGTTGTTGGTCAGACGCCCATGCCCAGACCTTCAGGTGGAGCTGGCTCCCCCGCCAGGAGGCTCCCCCCTCGGGCTGGTG
>NW_027780242.1:0-290 GCF_054177405.1 Leptonychotes weddellii | reverse complement strand
CTGGGTGGCTCAGTTGGTTAAGCGACTGCCTTCGGCTCAGGTCATGATCCTGGAGTCCCGGGATCGAGTCCCGCATCGGGCTCCCTGCTCGGCAGGGAGTCTGCTTCTCCCTCTGACCCTCCCCCGTCTCATGCTCTCTCTCTCTATCTCATTCTCTCTCTCAAATAAATAAATAAAATCTTTAAAAAAAAAAAAAAGAGTTGACAGGCATAAAGAGTTGATGGGGCAGATAAGAAAAGCAAACAGCAGATTTAGAAATATTTAGCAGGTAATGCCAACACTATTTCATG
>NW_027780241.1:0-290 GCF_054177405.1 Leptonychotes weddellii | reverse complement strand
TAAGAAGTGGGTAGGATTTTGAATTTCAAAAAAAAGGGTGGGAAGGAGGGCACCTGGATGGCTCAGTCAGTGGAACATATGACTCTTGATCTCTGGGTCCCGTGGGCGCACCACACGTTGAGCATGGATCCTACTTAAAATATTTTTTTAAATGATAGAATTTCAAAAACAGAAGCATATTCACAGAAAAAAGGACAGATCAAATGTTTGTCAATGGTTTGCCCACAAGGCAAGCAGCTCTTTGTGCTATAAAAAGTTAATCTCTAGTATTAACTCTCTCTTTGGGGGGC
>NW_027780240.1:0-3559 GCF_054177405.1 Leptonychotes weddellii | reverse complement strand
AAGTTAATGAAAGTAGCTACATCTAGAGCTTTCATTATTGGCACAATTATATGACCACACGTCAGTATAAGGAAGCATCCCCAATCCCCATTTTGAACACAAAGATTTCAGTCCCAAGATTTCTGTTGAATGTCCCATTTCAGGATTCTGAGCAAGTCCTACATAAAGTAGGTCAAGGGAAATCCAGTCACATTGGTGATGGGGTGGAGGAGATGCAGAGAGAGAGATGGAAGGAGGGAGAGGGAAAGCGATTGATTTTAGGTCGGGAGACTCTGAGACCAGAAATTCTTCTCAAGTCAACCTGCCACCATTATGCTTACCCATAGAAGTAAATGGCTAAAAAGAACAGGAAATACTAGAGGGTAACAACAGGTCAAACCTGTAATTCTCTCCATGAGACTTTCCTCCTAGGTTGAAGATCTCCAAACTTAGATCTAGTCCTTATCCGTAATTACAAACTGTGCATTTTCACTGTATTTAGTAGATTAGTTCTTACTGCATTGGGAACATTGGCTTGGGGCCATGTTACAGTTGTGACATTTTCCTAGGAAGATATAATGGACATGGGTTACATTTAAAATCTGTCCATAAACATTTTCTTTTGAGTATTGCACCTTGTGTGGCCCATATAATTCTTATGCAGTGGTCAGTCAGGCGGGCACACAACCCAGACCAATCAATGAGGGTCCTCTGTAGGAATACTGGGAAAGAGACTAATGGCTTCTGAGATTGAGCTATGAAAATCATGAAAGTTTAGTGCTGTTGGGACAATCTTCCCTGCACCCTGGACAGATGTGAGGGAGAATGAAGACAACAGAAAAAAAAAAAAAAAAGAGGCAACAGTGGAGCATCTATATGCAGCTGTTTGAAGTCATTCAAACCCTGAACTTTTAAGTCTTATGCATTGATAAATTCCCTTTTGCTTAAGCTACTTTGCACTGGGTTTCTATTACTTATAACCCAAAGGGATTGGACTGATGAGGAGGTGATGAAGGGAGGGTGAGGAGAGGAAGGTCTTAGAACTATAGCTAGACAACAACCTTACAACAGCATTTATGACAGGAAGATGGCTGGTTCCCCATTGGTTCCCTTCATTTGTCTTTTGTAGGCCCAGGACAGTTTGCCAAACCAAAATATGTTAACAGAGTTAGGTCAGAGCTGAGAAGTGGGTGGAATTGCCTTCTACTTTTTGCTTCTGCCTTAGGCATGCTTCTGCTTCTCTGATCTCTTCCCTCTCCTTCCTCAAACACACCCTCAGTACTCCCCTCACTTCAAAATATCATTTCTAGGAGAGTTCAACTCTCAGCACAGCTGACATTCTTACCCTCTTTCTCATCCTAGCCTATATTCTCTGCCAATTCATACTCTTGGACCAGACAGCGAACTCCTGGCCAAGACCACTTTACATCTGACTTCTCTTCTCTTTACATCTGACTCAATTTAAGTTGCCCAATGCCTTTTTCACTTGCAAAACCCCCAGAGACACTCCTTTCCCTCCTGTTGAGATTCCAACCATTTAAATCACACCCCTGTAACAAAGGAGGCTTCCATATGCTGTAGCATTGGCCTTTACAGCATTTGTTTATTTTCATTATACACACACGTAAGCGGATCAAAACACTTGTATGATAAGGAAAATATAATTTAAAAATGATATGGTCCTTGTATATATTTGGGCAACATATCTCCTCTCTAAACCCTTTGGGTAAATTATAGACAATATCTGATATCACTTATTATTCTCAATTAGATATGGTCAGACACCTTCTCATTAATCCAATCCTACTTACTTTAGAACCAATCACACTTCACTGGAGTAGCCCTCTACTGTCTTTACCAAGACTGAACCACTAAATACCCACATTTAATAGTAATCCCAGTTAATTACATTTCTCTTTCCCTGGCATGAGCTATTATTTAGTACTCTAATCCAGAAAAAAGAAAACAGAGATCATATACTACTCTGTGCCAAATTATTTTGAAACTGTAGTAAACAGCTAATATTGTCCCCAACTACCTCTAAAAAATGGACAAAATAATTAAGATCTATAATTAGGCAGGTAGATCAGGGATTCTTTGTCCGAAGAGGCAAATGTTTACAAGCTCTGAAAAGCACAGATGGCTGGTAACCATCCATCTTAAGTTTCAAATCCTTTTTATGCCTTCATTCATTTTACCAACATATATTGAGAGCTAAGCATCAGTCACAAAGATGAACAAAACACATTTCACATATTTAACAAGTTCACAACATAATGAATCACACAAGCATCACAGAATTAATCAAGATAAACTCAAAATGGATGAAAGACCTCAATGTGAGACAGGAATCCATTAAAATCCTAGAGGAGAACATAGGCAGTAACCTCTTCGACATTGGCCACAGCAACTTCTTTCAAGATAACATCCCCAAAGGCAAGTGAAACAAAAGCAAAAATGAACTTTTGGGACTTCATCAAGATAAAAAGCTTCTGCACAGCAAAGGAAACAGTCAACAAAACAAAGAGGCAACCCACAGAATGGGAGAGGATATTTGCAAATGACACTACAGACAAAGGTCTGATTTCCAAGATATATAAGGAACTTCTCAAACTCAACACCCAAAAAACAAATAAGTCAAAAAATGGGCAGAAGACATGAACAGACACTTTTCAAAAGAAGACATACGAATGGCTAACAGACACATGAAAAATGTCCATAATCATTAGCCATCAGGGAAATTCAAATCAAAACCACATTGAGATACCACCTTACACCAGTTAGAATGACAAAAATTGACAAGGCAAGAAACAACAAATACGGAGAGGTTGTGGAGAAAGGGAACCCTCTTACACTGTTGGTGGGAATGTAAGTTGGTAAAGCCATTTTGGAAAACAGTATGGAGGTTCCTCAATAAATTAAAAATAGAGCTACCTTGGGCGCCTGGGTGGCTCAGTCGTTAAGCGTCTGCCTTCGGCTCAGGTCATGATCCCAGGGTCCTGGGATCGAGTCCCGCATCGGGCTCCCTGCTCGGCGGGAAGCCTGCTTCTCCCTCTCCCACTCCCCCTGCTTGTGTTCCTGCTCTCACTATCTCTGTCAAATAAATAAATAAAATCTTAAAAAAAAAAAATAGAGCTACCTTATGACCCAGCAATTGCACTACTGGGTTATTATCCCAAAGACACAGATGTAGTGAAAAGAAGGGCCATATGCACCCCAATGTTCATAGCAGCAATGTCCACAATAGCCAAACTATGGAAAGAGCTGAGATGGCCTTCCAACAGCTGGATGGATAAAGAAGATGTGGTCCATATATACAATGAAATACTACTCAACCATCAGAAAGAATGAATACCCAACTTTTACATCAACATGGATGGGACTGGAAGAGATTATGCTAAGTGAAATAAGTCAAGCAGAGAAAGTCAATTATCATACAGTTTCACTCATTTGTGGAACATAAGGAATAGCATGGAGGACATCAGGAGAAGGAATGGAAAAATGAAGGGGGTGAAATCTGAGGGGGAGACGAACCATGAAAGACTATGGACTCCGAGAAACAAACTGAGGGTTTTAGAGG
>NW_027780239.1:0-290 GCF_054177405.1 Leptonychotes weddellii | reverse complement strand
GCACAACGACTGGAAATGTGGGTTTTTAGCAAGCACCCTAGACAATTCTTATACACACTAACAATTAAGGACAATTGTTCCAGTGTTTCAAGAACCCAACTAAAAATAGTTAAATTCTGCCCAACTTGCTGCTGGGCAAATGGCAAATACATAAAATGCGGGCATATCAAAGAGACTCAGATGTAAGGCCATCCCACCCAGCCAGTAAACCACACCACCAAGCCCATACTTGGGAACCCAGGGTATGGGTTAGGAGGAGACAAGTGAGGTACTCATCCACACACAAAACT
>NW_027780238.1:0-290 GCF_054177405.1 Leptonychotes weddellii | reverse complement strand
GTAGATCCATTTTATCAAATGTGGTGGTTAATGCCATTTTGGAAATGAGTACCTCAGCATGTGAAGCATTTATTGGAAAGGCAGATCTTGCTATATTCCTGAAACCGATTCCATGTTATATAAAGACTTTAATTCAATTCAAAATAATGATGGGACTTACTAGTTTCCTCTTCAGAGCTCCAAAATTCTGCAAAGCAAAGTAATGGGATCAGAGAAGTCTATTTATAACCAGGGCTTGATGTGAAATAAAATTGGACATTTTGGACAAAGCAGAATTCCATCAGGGGTTG
>NW_027780237.1:0-290 GCF_054177405.1 Leptonychotes weddellii | reverse complement strand
TAATCAAAAATCTCCCAACAAACAAAAGCCTAAGGCCAGATGGCTTCCCAGGGGAATTCTACCAAACATTTCAAGAAGAATTAATACCTAGTCTTCTGAAACTGTTCCAAAAAATAGAAATGGAAGGAAAACTTCCAAACTCGTTTTATGAGGCCACCATTACCTTGATCCCTAAGCCAGACAAAGACCCCATCAAAAAGGAGAATTACAGAACAATATCCCTGATGAACATGGATGCAAAAATTCTCACCAAAATACTAGTCAATAGGATACAACAGTACATTAAAAGG
>NW_027780236.1:0-290 GCF_054177405.1 Leptonychotes weddellii | reverse complement strand
AGCTGAATTCCTGAGAGGGGACGAAATCCAGGTCTCCTACTCCTCCGCCATCTTGCTCCAACCCCCGAGGACTAAAGTTTTAAGAGCTTTAAAAAAAAAGGCAGGAAAATCCTATTGATTCATGTCAAAGAGATATTTAATTTCTTCTACTCCTGTTACCCACCACCTAAGATCAGTAGTTTATCAAGAAGTCAATCTTAAGAAAGGATATTTTTCAAGAAACAGTAAATTAGAGGTTAGAGAACATTCAAGCAATCAAAAGATGGGAGATAAATTCTTATCTTTCTGTT
>NW_027780235.1:0-290 GCF_054177405.1 Leptonychotes weddellii | reverse complement strand
CCTTATTATATTTCAGACAATATATTGAGATACAAACTATTATAAAAACTAAGCACATCCTTGAAAAATAAAACCTTTAACTTAATTAATGCCTTTTTAAAGGAGCAGGAGATCATCTATGCTCAAACATTAATCCCCGCAACAGCCCTGCAGGGAATAGGATAAATGCGGCCCTGGTCCTATTTAACATGCCCCGAAATGAAAGCACCCAGGGATTTTAAAAGCTTTCAGATCAATGTAAGGCAATAAAGATTCTCTGGGTGATGGGCAAATCCCAAGCACTAGTGATT
>NW_027780234.1:0-290 GCF_054177405.1 Leptonychotes weddellii | reverse complement strand
GACCCCCCACCCCCCACCCCGGCCTCCCCACCTGCTGAGAAAGGGGGAAGCCAGCTGGTTCCGTGCCAGGATTTGAGATATCTTTGAGGGACCCAGCTCCGGTGTAAAAATCTAAATACGTCCGGTCGGGTGGCGGGGGGGGGGGGAGGTACACAGCGGACTAGACCACAGAGGAACAAAGATCAAGTGGCCCACTGACTTAGAAACAACGGGGGGTGGCTGGAGGGGTGCATAGAGGGAGGAATTGACCCCCTGGAGCCCAGGTGTAAAGGGAGAGGACAAACAACTGG
>NW_027780233.1:0-290 GCF_054177405.1 Leptonychotes weddellii | reverse complement strand
TATCTCTGTGTCTCAAATGAATAAATAAAATCTTAAAAAAAAAAAAGGTGAAAGAGATGGAGTTGGTGCCTCCGCAGCGTTTCGCACCTCTTGGCGGTCGGTAAGGATGGCGGCCAGAGTGAGGAGATCATTTTACCACCTGAAAATGAACCAATCTGCTCAAGCTGAGGCTATTCTACACGTGGACAAAAAAAAAAAATCAATTTTAAAGTTTAAATGGTGACTAGGAAGAATAATAACTACTTCAATATGTTTAGTATTGGCTGGGATGTTCTTTTTTTTTTATTATT
>NW_027780232.1:0-290 GCF_054177405.1 Leptonychotes weddellii | reverse complement strand
TTTGGGAGGCAGTTTCTTCTAACAGACCAAAATATGCCCAAAATCTAGTGTGTGGCACTGATCTATTCACCGGCCTGATCATATTTGATCTTTTTTTTTTTTTTCTTTCACTTTATTTTTCTCCAGTTTCAGGTCTCTTCTGATTTGTTTAATATATGTTTATCTGGGGTCATTGTTACCCATTTAGCATTTTATTCTCTTATTCATCTATTGTCCTCTGGACAAAGTGACAAGACGGAAAAACTCACCTTAAAAAAAGGAGAAAAAGAGGCAGTACTGATTGCCAGGGA
>NW_027780231.1:0-290 GCF_054177405.1 Leptonychotes weddellii | reverse complement strand
GTGAATACACTACTTTGTTGATCTAGTCTATCACTGATGGACGTGTAGGTTGTTTTCTGTTTCTATTCCTCATGGTGTTGTTGTGAATTTGTTTTGTTGACCATGCACACATTATTACTGATTACTTTTACCACCACAGGCTCATGCAGGGTGTGCTGAATTATTTTCCATCACATATAATTGAATCGAGGGTCTCTTACGGGTGAATATTGTTATGCTTTTTATCTGGTGATTTCTTTTTTTTTTTTATGTTATGTTAATCACCATACATTACATCATTAGTTTTTGAT
>NW_027780230.1:0-290 GCF_054177405.1 Leptonychotes weddellii | reverse complement strand
CGTCACCACTATCTGATTCCAGAACATCCTCATCACCACAAAAAGGAACCCTGTCCCCCATTAGCAGTCGCCCCTCCATTCCCTCCTCCCCCCGACCCCTGGAAACTACTAGTAACTTTCTCTCTGTATAGATTTGCCTATTCTGGACATTTCGTATAAATGGAATCGTACGGGGTGCCTGAGTGGCTCAGTCAGTTGAACATCCGACTCTTGATTTTGGCTCAGGTCATGACCTCAGGGTCGTGAGGTCAAGCTCCGCACTGGGCTCCTCACTGGGCATGGAGCCTGCT
>NW_027780229.1:0-3559 GCF_054177405.1 Leptonychotes weddellii | reverse complement strand
AAGATGACAAGGATGTGTTTTGGGAATAATACCTGGCTCTAGGTTTTAACTGCCTGTTGTTCTCCCCTTGGTCATTGTTGCAAACCCATTCCTGCTCTGTAAACAATGCAAAGCAAAAGCCAAACTCACTGGGTACCTTAGGATTCTGCCCTCATCCTCCTTAAGGCCTGTGTTGGGCTTAGTCAGTGACCTCTGGTCAGTGAGTCTGTCTTTGGGGAGCCTCAGAGCAGTGCTGGGGAAGGGAGAAGGAGGGTTATCTGCTGCAGCCATGAGCTGCCCTCAGTGGTCTTGAGGGATTCCGTCCTGCTTACAAACACCCCCAAATCTGTACCAGGAAACCCCGTGGATGAAGAGATTTAGGCCACTTGGCGGGTTTAGCTTACTTGTACTTGGGGTCTCACATCCATCCCCATAGCCCTCCACACCTATTCAAGAACTCCTTTCAGCTATGCACGTTACTCATTTTGAGAAGAGTTCTGATAAATTCACTTGTCTTCATTTCTCTTCTTTCCAGAGAGTTTTGCCTCCAATGCCCTCAGGGATGGGAGGTGCACACGGCTCCCCAGCTGGCCCACCACCCCACATGGCCCCGTGGAGGACGCAGCTCTACCTGGCCAGGTTATATCCCCTCAAAGGTCATACAGCTGCTGGAAACAGGCAGTGCCATGGAAGACAGCAGCAACCCTATGTGAGCCTGGAGCTCACAGCTATTAAAATAAAAGCTGGATTTAGGAACACCATAAGTCAAAACTTTACATTCTCTGCCATTCTTTAATGGGGCAGAACTGTGTTTTCAGAATTTGTGCGACTCCAAGCAGAAGAGTTCCTACATTTTGACATCCCAAATCTCTATTAAGGCAATAGAAGTCTTGACATATTCCTCATATGCTCCTGCCTTTTTTTTTCCATAGGTGTTTTTGCTTCCAGATTTACTAAATATTAAAGTTGGATTTCCTTGCTTTTAAGTTTGTATTTTTTAAATAGTTACAGATCCACAGGAAGTTGTGAAGATAGTGTGAGAGATTCCATGTACCACTCATCCAGGTTCCCTCAATGCTTACATTTTAGGTAACTGCTGTTCAATATCAAATCCAGGAAACTGACATTGGTACTCTGTGTGAAGTTTTTTGTCATCTTTCATATATGTAGGTTCCTGTAACCACCATCACAGTCAAGGTACAGAACCATTCCATCCACACAGAAACCTCCCTCATGCTATCCCTTTATTGGTATGCCTCATTCCCTTCCCCTGTCTCTAACCCCTCTGAACACTAGTCTATTCTTCACCTCTGTGATCTTGTCATTTCAAGAATGTTATGCAAATGAAATCATACAGAATATGACCTTTTGAGATTGGCTTTGTTCACTCAGCATCCTGCCCTTGAGAGCCATCCAAGTTGCTCCATGTATCTGTATTTTACTCTTTTTAATTGCTCAGGAGTATTCCATGCGGTGGTCATACCACAGTCTATTTAACCATTCATCTATTCGGGGACATTTTGGTGGTTTCCAGTTTTTGGCTATAACAAATAAAACTGTTATGAAAATTCAAGTGCAGCCTTTTGTGTGGACATAACTCTTCATTTCTCTGGCATAAATGCCCAGAGGTTCTACTGCTGGGTTGTAGGGGAAGTCTAGGTTGAGATTCTTTAATAAACTGCCAAATTATTTCCCAGAATGGTCATACCGTTCTATACGCTCACCTGCAGTGTATGACAGATCCAGTTTCTCCATATCCTCACCAGCACCTGGTATTGTCACTACTTTTTCTTTTGGCTCTTCTGGCAGGTGTGTGGTGATATCTCGTCATGGTCTAATTTGAATTTCTCTGAGAGCTAGTGATATAGAACATTTCTGTCATGTGCTTATTTACCATCTGCGTAGTATCTTTGGTGAAATGTCTTTTCATGTCTTTTGCCTATTTTCTAATTAGATTGTTCCCCCTTTTCAATGCTGAGTTTTGAGAGTTCCTTATATATTCTAAACATGAGAGTTCTTTATATATTCCTTTGTCAGGTATGTGGTTTGCAAAAGTTTTTCTCACAGACTGCAGCTTGTCTTGCTGTCATTTTAATGGGGCCTTTCACAGAGTAAAAAGTTTGAATTTTAATGAGATTAAATTTATTGATTTGTTCTCTTATGCATTGTGTTTTTGACATCAGGTCTAGAACTCTTTGTGTATGACTAGGTCATGAAGGTTTTGTACTCTTATTCTCTAAAGGTTTTATCATTTCATGTTTTACCTTTAAACCGGTGGTCCATTTTGAGTTAGTTTTTGCATACGGTGTGAGCTTTAGTTGGGGTTAATTTTCCTTTGCCCACAGATACCTGAGTTGCTTCAGCACCATTTGTTGAAAAGACCATCCTTCCCCCCATTTAATTGCTTTTGCAACTGTACCAAAAGTTCTGAATTTTGCCTCTTATAGAGCACACAGACCAAATTCAGATATGGTGAAACCATTAGTTCTGTGGTCTGAAATATCCCATCTGGGGACAAGCCATGGCTGGGACTCAGTGGTTGTGCTGTATTTACTCTTGTTGGTGCTCAGTGTGTCAGGGAGAGAACCTAACATCAAGGACAAGTTGTTATCAATACAAGCCGAATACAATGGCAATTTAGCTGAATACAATAGGCAATTTACTGGCAGGCAGAGCAGAGAGAGAGAGAGGAAGAGAGAGAATTACAGTTTGTAGACGGGAGAAAGCCTTCTTACCGAAATGTGCTGGCTGAGATGCAAGTGGCCTAGGAGGTCGTCAAACAGCCAGCTTGGGAACGCTTGGTAGGTTCAAAGAAATGCTCCTGCATCACGAGCCAGTCTTCAAGATGCAGTTTAAAACCAGTGAGCCTTTTTCTTCCTTAACAATGCTTATACTCCTGATTCGGAAACAGTAGAACTATAGTTCGAAAATGCTTCTCACCCTAAGATCTCCCCAGAGAAGTGACAAAAACAGGCAACTCCAATCTTTATTGCCTAATGTATGAACTGATGTCAAAACTCACCAGCAGGATGCAGTTTATTTGCTTGAGTGATGGGACCACGGATTTTCTGGGTAATAAGTTGCAGCTATGGTAACATGAACTTCCACTTGGGAAATCACTCCTTCAAATAAGGCTGTAGTGGGTTCCCTTTCTGGTTGACTTCTGCTCCTTTGCATACATACTCTGCTCTGCACTTGGGGACACAGGACCACTTCTTAGGGGCAGTGAAGGGCCTGCTTACTTTCTGTTGAGGGACTTGACAGAGTGTAAAACAGAATGGCTCTTGTGTCCTCTGGGGTCTGGAGCACAGCCAGCTCCATGGCAAACCACCACCAACCTCTTGCTCAGACCCAGACTGGATGTTTAAAATAGGCTCTCAGCACTAGTATACCTGGCTGAGAAATTAAAAATGCTTATGACCTGACAGGTGGTCAATTCAAGGACCCGAGTGCAATTTAATTCCCCAAGAAACAAAAGCTGGGAAATGAGGGGAAGAATATCCACTAGAGGGGAATACATTTGAAAGACCGTGAAGGAGAAAAGCAAATCATGAAAACAACTGCTTCGTCTGATCCTCGG
>NW_027780228.1:0-290 GCF_054177405.1 Leptonychotes weddellii | reverse complement strand
GAGCCTTCTTCTCCCTCTGCCTCTGCCTCTCTCTCTCTCACTCTCTCTGTTTCTCATGAATAAATAAATAAAATCTTTTAAAAAAAAGTTTTAGTTAAAAAAAAAGTATGGCTCCTAAAATGGTCAAAGAAACATAAAATTAGCTCTTTGAGGAAGACTCGGTCGCAGCTACAGCGGAGGTTTGGACGCCCTGCTCCTGACTCACCGCTGCTCGCTCTCACCGAGGAACAAGTCGGTCAGGAAGCCGCGCCGCAGCCATGTCTTTTTTAAAGACACCGGGAAGACACCCG
>NW_027780227.1:0-290 GCF_054177405.1 Leptonychotes weddellii | reverse complement strand
TCTGTTTGTAGAGATCCAGATCTTCTTATATCTCAGGCTGGTTTCGTGGTTGCTCAGAGTGGTCTGGTCGATATACAGCTCAATTCTGGGGACCAGTTGAAATAGGGTCCCCTACTCCTCCGCCATCTTTCCCCCCTCCTGGATGTATTCTATTTTCTTTAAATCCTTTAACTTTTCCAAAGTAAAACATTCTATCCTTCCTGAATGCTCTAGTATTGCCCAGCTCACCCCCAAATGGCTCACAAGCTAAGCAGGCAAAACAGAATTATTCTTTTACTGGTAGAGGCTAT
>NW_027780226.1:0-290 GCF_054177405.1 Leptonychotes weddellii | reverse complement strand
TGTAACAAAGTGAAATTTAACCAACCTTCAGGTGAAATTACCAATGTGCCCAAGGTTCATTTCAGGTAAATGAAAAGTGCATCTGAGCCCCTGAAGCTGTAGAAAAGCCTCCACCAAATCAATGGCTGTGTGCCATGCACCCGAGGGTGATAATGGGCTCTAGCAGAGAATAAATGGCTGTAGGTCCCTTAGGAGAAAGGACTAATGGAATCATCACCATGTACTCTTCCCAAGGTTCTGCTGAGTTTTTCCTCCCAGGAGGGAAGACATTCAATTAGTAAATTCCAAGT
>NW_027780225.1:0-290 GCF_054177405.1 Leptonychotes weddellii | reverse complement strand
TTGCCCCCTTTCTTTACCACTCTGCTCATGTATCCTTTTCCCTCACGCTTTTCACAGAACCTTCTTCATTCTCTTCACCCTTCCAACCCCCCCCCCCCCCGTTCTCAGTTAAATGTGTAATAGAAAGAATTGTGTAAAGGAAAGACCTGGGTGAGAATCCGCCACCTAGTAGTTCTGTGATCTGGAGCCTGTTATCGACCGGCTCTGGGCATCCAATTCCTCACTTCTAAAATATAACTAAAACATTTAACACATCGTTTCTGGCACATAGGCGTTCAAGTGGTGGCTCT
>NW_027780224.1:0-290 GCF_054177405.1 Leptonychotes weddellii | reverse complement strand
GTATTTCAGGCAGTGAATATTCTGCAACAGAGAGGAGATGACACAATAGTCTCAGTAAAGTCATAGCAATTACCCAGACTAGGGATGAGAACATCCCCCACCCACATTACTGAGGGGAAACAAGACAAACCTCAGGATCTCACAGTTTGTTCCATGACTAGCTGGTAATGGAGACAATGGAGTCAGATCCTCCAGTGTCACCAGCAGAGTGAAGCAGCAGAGACTGGTCACAAAGAGTGCTCAGAGTTTGAACCTGTAAATTCCAGTCCCATTTTGCTGTATGGCCTTGG
>NW_027780223.1:0-290 GCF_054177405.1 Leptonychotes weddellii | reverse complement strand
GGCTCTTAACCAGCGCTTCTGAGACCTTAGCTGCATCAGCATCCCCTGAAGGGCTTGTTCAAACACAGAGTGCTGGGCTTACCCTCAGCGTTTCTGATTCAGTAGGGCTTGGGTAGAGCCTAAGAATTCCTGGGTGATGCTGATGATGCTGTTGTGGGGACCAAACTTCGAGAACCAACCGCTGCTCTAAATCAGTGTCCTGGGCCCAGGCTCAGCAGCACCATCTGGCCTCCAGGCCAGCTGAGCCATCCAGGAGGTTTCCTTCAAAACCATGTTCTAGGGCGCCTGGG
>NW_027780222.1:0-290 GCF_054177405.1 Leptonychotes weddellii | reverse complement strand
CCAAAACTGAACCAGGAAGAAATAGAAACCTGAACAGACCTATAACCACTAAGGAAATTGAAGCAGTCATCAAAAATCTGCCAACAAACAAAAGCCCAAAGCCAGATGGCTTCCCAGGGGAATTCTACCAAACACTTAAAGAAGAATTAATACCTATTCTTCTGAAACTGTCCCAAAAAAATAAAAATGGAAGGAAAACGTCCAAACTCGTTTTATGAGACCACCATTGCCTTTATGCCCAAACCAGACAAAGACCCCATCAAAAAGGAGAATTACAGACCAGTATCCTT
>NW_027780221.1:0-290 GCF_054177405.1 Leptonychotes weddellii | reverse complement strand
GGTGGGCCGCAAGGAAGCGGGGCTTCGGCCTCTGATCTGGGAAGGCACGGGGGAGCTGCCCTGGGTCTAGAAGATCGCCAGCACGATTATCCCTGTCGCTAGAGTTTTCGGCCTCCAGAGTGGATGAGTTGAAATTTTGACTCCAGCGCTCCGTGGCCCCTTCTCATCTTAGTAATAACCCCAGTGTGTGTGTGTGTTGGGGGCGGGGGGAGGTTGTTGGTCAGACGCCCATGCCCAGACCTTCAGGTGGAGCTGGCTCCCCCGCCAGGAGGCTCCCCCCTCGGGCTGGT
>NW_027780220.1:0-290 GCF_054177405.1 Leptonychotes weddellii | reverse complement strand
GTGCACGGAAGAGGGTGCTTCCCGCATCTCTTTGCTGCTTCCCTGGGAGGCCAACCTCATGGCCGCCCTGGTGTGGGTTAATGCATGAGCGGCATCCACACCCACTCCCCAAACACACTTCCTTGTGCTTGCTGCTGTCTGCATTTCCTTTATCTTGGGAGAGAAAGGTGAAAAATTCAAAGGACAGATGGGGCAAGCTGGTCCAATGCGCAGGATGCCTAAGGTCAGGGAGGAAGGGAGGGCAGAAGGAAGGCCGCCAGTGTGAGAGAGCCTGCAGAAGAAGGGAGACC
>NW_027780219.1:0-290 GCF_054177405.1 Leptonychotes weddellii | reverse complement strand
TGTCCTTGGAAAAGCTGATGAACAGGAGTAAAATTCAAACCAGCTGTTTCCTCCTTAGGGTCAGGCCTCTTCCTGGCTGCCCCGCCAGGAGTTTCTCATTAAATACTGAAATGCAACCATGACATCCTCCTGAATCCTGTCCCTGCAGCTTCTTCAGAGGATCTCCCAGGTCACACATACAAAGGTCCTGTGGTTCACAGAGTGTGCACCTGCATTACTCCACAGGCAGCCAACGTGCTTTGTGCCTAAGAGGCCCACCCCCCCCCCCTTCGGGGCCAGGACCTGGCCGA
>NW_027780218.1:0-3560 GCF_054177405.1 Leptonychotes weddellii | reverse complement strand
AGGACACGGCACAGCCCGTATTGCAGGAAGCCACTGCACGGGAAGGTATCCAAGCTGGGGTGCGGGGGTGAAGGGGCCAACATGCAGCAGAAAGCATTTTCGCTTTAGAAAACTAGCACCACCATGTGTCGCGAGTGAGCGTTGTCCTGCAAACACAGTCCGAGTGGAAAGGTTTTGCTCCATACACAGCAGGCCGCAAAGCCTGAGCACCCCCATTCTGAGGCTGCACAGGGAGGCCTCTGCGACCCACAGCCACAGCAATGCCTAACTGCGGCAGCTTCCTCTGCAGGGCCTGTTACATATTTTAGGGAAACCAACAGCAACTGCAGCTGCTTCAGCAACTGCGGCCGCTCTTGCTCAGGACTCTTCAGATGAGTCCAGCGACCTGCGCTCTGTGGCACCACCTCGCATCCTTCAGGACCTCTCCCAGACCGGGCGGGAGAGGACCAGCCACTCCCAACTTTTTCCTGCAACACAGGAAGGAGAAAGCTATTTCATCTGTTCCTCCCGTACTTCTGGGAGAGGATTAGCGACAGAGCAGCTGTATGGGGAAGGTGACGAGAATGGCTTGGTACCAGAATTACTTCCTCTGGGACATGGGCGTGGCCAGGGGGAGCCCCCTTCCTGCAGAGCAACGTCGTCTGTTCCTGCCGCGGGTCAACGCCAGTCCCCATGGTCACGTTTGTCTCTCTCTGGCGAAAGGTAGATCAAGAAAGTCTGCTCCCCTTCTGCTTCTTAATTTCATTACTACTAAATAAGGGAGTCTTTTTTCTTTGGAAGAAAATCATGTTCACCTTTCAAGTAACTCACTTGGTAGGTACATTCAAGTGTAAGATTTCAGACTCTGCCGTCAGAGTGTGAAGTCTTGTCATGATTGTTTATAAGGATCCTGGGTCGGTTCTTCATTTTCCTCTTTCTCGGTCTCCACGTGGCCCACCCTGGCATTCCGTGGTGAGGGGGATGCAGAGTCAGCAGACAGGGGGCAGTTTTGGGGAGAAAGGAAAGTCAGGGGTAGCATTTAGACGTTGATCCGGGTCCCCGACACTGATGCGAGCAAGCGTCCACGGTCCACAGTGACAGACGCTAATGGGAGGTGCTGTCTGCCCGCTGCGCCCTCTCTGGTGGGTGCTGGTGCGCCCGACCCGCCCTGCGTGCCCTCTGCCTGTCCCTGCCCAGCAGCCGAGGCGGATGCGTGCCACCTGCTGTCCTGCCAGGCTTGGTGCCCCCCTGACCTGGTTGTGCGTGCATCGTGCTCCTGCGCCCCGGCGGATCCCACACTCTTCTCTACGGGAGGAGGGGGGATCTGGGGAGGAACTCCTCCATTGCAACGTGTCACCAGCGTGCAGCCTCGGACTGCGAGGCCGTGGGTGTCTGCCAGTCCTAATCGCATGCAGGTGCGCAGCCCTTCGGCAGTGCCAGCAAGAGGAGGCCCAGCTGTGGTGTGGAGCCGGCGCAGGCTGGACTTGCAGAGATGGGATTCTGGTCCCTCTGTGAGGAGGGAGGCCCTGCAGGTGCACGGGCACCCCTGGCTGTAATGGACGCCCAGTCACCGGGTCACATTCCCATCCCGGGGAAGAGGAATTTTCCCATAGACTTACCCAGCAAGGAAGTCTGTCCCAACGTAGGGAGGTCAGCACAGGCCCCTTTGCCAGAATGTCTGAGGAATGCAATCCAAGATGAAAACGCTCTGCTCTTAAAGCCCCGGCTCATGTATTGTGGCTGTAATTCCCACTTGGGGTGCTGCATCGGGTTAGGGCTCAACAAATACTAACTGCATATTTGGTAGTTGCTAAGACTCAAACTCCAGAGGCTTTCTGACCGTGGAAGAATGGAAGTAACCACTGCAGTTGGAGGGGACAAGAATGGCCACGAAGTGCGGGGGCCTTGCTTTCTGTGGTTCCGCAGTGCCAGAAAGCCACCATTCCATGTCCCCAAGTCTAACTGCCCCGGCTGTGCCCGGCTCAGCTGGGGAAAGGCTTCAGGGATAAAAGAGCTAGTCCACCTCCCATTTCCATTTACACATTCAGTCGTGAGGGACGCAGAGTCCCTGAGATGTGATTCCCTGAGAGCCTGACCAACTGAGAGAATTGTGTTTCTTGAGAGGTTGACTATCAGGTATGGTAGAAACTTGTATTGAGTTAGGTAAAGCTTGTTGAATATTCCGTGTGGCGGGCCCTGTTCTGTAAGCCCTGAGAACACGGAGATGACAAGACGCAAGTTCCATGTCCTAGGACTCTCCTTTTAAGGGCAGAAAGGAGTTTGGCGGTGGGGGTGGGAGGGGCAGATTGGAAAAATAGAATTCCAGCAGTATCTGGTAAGTACTCCAGTAGAGACAAGGCCAGGGCACCCTGAGGGCTCAGAGGGAGGGAGCCACGCTAGGAGGCAGGAGCTGTTGGCCCCTGGGGCCGTGTCTGGGGGCGGGGGAGGGTAGGGGCACGGGCACGCTCTGATCTGGAGCTGTGTACGCCTAAGGTTTCAGAGCACATGTGTGGTCGGAGAGCTCAGCACCTGGAGGCCGAGGCAGCTGCGGCGGAGCGCAGAGGGTCACAATGAGGCTCCGCGGCCTCTGCTTTGACTCCTGCAGGCAGGCCTTCCTCCTTGCGATCCGCTGCCTGACGCACCGCGCCCCCCATGCTCCCCTCCCTGTTCTCTCCCTCATTCTTCTAAAACTATTCCCTTGTTACCAACTACCTACTCTACCCTGGGCCTGCTAACCGGGCCCTCATTTGCCCTTCCCTCGACTCCCTCGTCCAGACTTCCGCTCTTGCTGGGCGGCCCACGGTTGCCTCCAGGAGGCAGCATGGTGCCGAGGAAAGGGGAGGAAGCCTTGACTCTTGAGAAGAGGCTGCCTTTGAATTCCCGCGGCCTCTCAGTAGCTGTGAGATCTTGAGCCAGTCACTTACCTGTCCCCTCTGTGACGGTCTGTACTGAGTACGGCCCTAGCCTATGGCCTACGGGACCACAAGGCTTAACTGAGACACTGAAAGTGCGGGGTGGGGGTGGGGGAGGTGGGCAGCAGCTTCTTTCTGTGGGCTCTCTTCTCTCTCCCACATCACCCAAGCTCTCCCTGTCTTTCTGGCACTAGGAGCAGCCGCCTCCCCTCTCCCTCTAGGGCTTTCCTCTTCACAGGACTGCAGCAAACCAGAGCCTTCAGTCTGGTGGAAGAGGCCAGACCCGTGTCCCACAGTGGCTCCCCCCGTGGACCGGAGCCTTCACTCGCGGGAATCGCAGCCCCTTTGGAAAGGGACTCCTGCAGGACAGCTTCCGCTTTAAGGCCTTGGAGAGAGATCTGTTCACAGGACACACTTAGTTCCAGCCACTGACGCCTCTTTAAACCCCACCTCCCATGGGACGGAGCAGCCCAAGGATGTCCTCTTCTGTCCTGCAAGAGAAGGCCAGGACAAAGATGATGTCTCAGGTTAAGAAATGTTTTGCTTCCTGCACCTTTTCTAAATCCACCATAAGGTCCTCAAGGTGATGTTCCAACATCCTGCGCTGCATGTGGGAGGCCTGCATGGCCTGGGGCCAGAAAGCTGAGCCAGGTGAGCAACTGTTTCCCC
>NW_027780217.1:0-290 GCF_054177405.1 Leptonychotes weddellii | reverse complement strand
GCTGAGCACCTACTGCGTGCCGGACACCCCTGGAGGCGCTGGGGACAGAGCGGGAGCAAGCAGACACAGTGAGACTGGCGTCCCGGCGACTATGGGCGTCGGTGGCCGCTCACCACGTGCAGAACGCGTCAGCTGTGGTGGGCGCTGTGGCGCACGGTGCAGTCTGTCTGTCCCCGTCTCCGTCCCTGTCTCTGTCTCCATCCCTGTCTCTGTCTCTCTCTCTTTCTCTGTCTCTGTCCCTCTCTGACCCTGTCTCTCTCTGTCTCTGTCTCTGTCCCTGTCTCTGTCTC
>NW_027780216.1:0-290 GCF_054177405.1 Leptonychotes weddellii | reverse complement strand
TAAAACAAGACAAGATCAGAGAGGCAGATAAACCATAAGAGACTCTTAATCATAGGAAACAAACTGAGGGTTGCTAGAGGGGAGACGGGTGGGGGGGGGATGAGATAACTGGGTGATGGGTATTAAGGAGGGCACATGATGTAATCAGCACTGGGTATTAAATAAGACTGATGAATCACTGAACTCCACCTCTGAAACTAATAATACACTAGATGTGAATTAATTGAATTTAAATTTAAAAAAAGAGGGTATCTAGAACAAGAAATTTTGTTTTAAGCAATTTCTTTTTA
>NW_027780215.1:0-290 GCF_054177405.1 Leptonychotes weddellii | reverse complement strand
CTCTAGATGTGGACAATATTAAGTGGCAGAATGCCTAGGACATAATGCAATACAGCAATTTAAACCATTGCATGGCTCTGTTTGACTAAATAAGGCAAGGTACCCAAAGATCAGTGGGGATATGATCCACAAAGAACGAGAGATGCCATCTGAGCAAGGATTCGGGGAAGGAAGTAGATTCAAGAGACTTTATGTGCCCGGATGAAGGAAGGCCTGAAGGGCTCATGGTCGTGTCTGCTAGGCTGAAAGATCCTCAGTGTGGTCATTGTTGGCCCTCTGTTCGGCTCCCT
>NW_027780214.1:0-290 GCF_054177405.1 Leptonychotes weddellii | reverse complement strand
TATATGTTTTATCATACCACACTGGGGGTGGGGGCAGCGGGACACAACTGTAAACGGCTTTTTAAAAGAAAAAAAATAGTTCTTGAAAAAAGCCAGACTTAACAAGCCCCTCTGCAAATGATTCTCTGTAATGATGACATTTTTCCTTTAGAAAGTTGGTTTCCTCTGTATATAAAAGAAAAATAAAAGATCTAAGAATTATCTATTAATTGCAAAAGTCTGTCCAGGTTTATGTCCTAAGCAGAGGGCAACTCTCTGGAGCGCTTATTCCAGGCCTTTGGGAAGAAACG
>NW_027780213.1:0-290 GCF_054177405.1 Leptonychotes weddellii | reverse complement strand
TTAAAAGCATTTGAATATTGGTTGAACTGTATTTTTTAACTTTAAGTCTACAAAATACGGACTCCACTTGCTAAACCTGCCTACCTAATGCTCACTAAAGGCTATCTATCACTATATACTTCTGATTATTTTGGGGTGTGAGATCTCATTTTATTTCTATACCAATATCCTTGCAATTTTCTAATATGCCACAATGGAGACAAGGAGATTTTTCAAGAGTTCAAACCATTTAATAAAACAGAAAAATATTTTGAATACAACCTACATAAAATAATAGGTGTTTATCAAAT
>NW_027780212.1:0-290 GCF_054177405.1 Leptonychotes weddellii | reverse complement strand
TCTGGTCCCAGGAATTCAGCTAGATAGGGATCAAACCATTCTGAACACCTACCAACTCAACAGGAGATCAAAGAAAAGAATAGCAGCAACTCTCGGAACAGAAAAGGGACCACTTTCTGGAAGGTAGGATGTGCGGAGAAGTGAATCCGAGGCAATATTCGGGAAGATAGACGGTAGGGGAGGGGGTCTCTGTCAGCCGCTACTGGCTAGAGAGCAGCAGAGCACAAAGTTAGAACTTTTAGAAGTCGGCTCCGCTGAGGGACGTCACTCCAGTGGCTAAGCGGGGGGTG
>NW_027780211.1:0-290 GCF_054177405.1 Leptonychotes weddellii | reverse complement strand
GTGTCTGGCTTCTTTCACCTAGTGTAATGTTTTCAAGGTTCACCTACATTATAGCATATATCAGAACTTCATTCATTTTTATGACAGAATGATATTCCATTGTATGGATATACCACATTTGTTAATTCATTCATCAGCTGGTGAACATTGTGTTGTTTTCACTTTTTGGCTATTATAAACACTGCTATGAACATTAATGCACAAGTTTTTGTGTGGATGTTCAGTTCTCTTGAGTAATACTTAGGATTGGACTTGCTGGGTCACATGGTAACATTATGTTTAGATTTTTT
>NW_027780210.1:0-290 GCF_054177405.1 Leptonychotes weddellii | reverse complement strand
TTGTTAATAACTTTAAGGCATAGTATGGGAACTATTCAATATGAAACACACAGAGAAAAATCAACTAATAAAAAGAAGAGTGTCAGTGATATAGTTGTGAGACAACTTCAAATAACCGGAAATGCAATTAAGTGGAGTCCGCAATGTAGAAAAGAGAGGGAAAGAAGAAATATTTGAAGAAATAGTGGCCAAAACTTTTGAAATTTTATGAAACATTCATATCTACAGACCAAAGAAGCTCAACAAATTCTAAGTACAAGACCATGAAGAAAACTACAGTAAAGCACATA
>NW_027780209.1:0-290 GCF_054177405.1 Leptonychotes weddellii | reverse complement strand
GAAGATGAAGTGAAGAAGGCACACCCCGAGCGGCAGGTGCCCCGCCACGAGCGGCAGCAAACCCTGCCTCCGTCGTCCACAGACAGACTCTGACGAGCCCGGCGCCCGGAGGTGGGGGTCCGGACTCCTGTCTGTCTCTGGCGGCCCCCGAAGGGGCTGGGCTCGACTTGGGGCAGCACAGCGGCTGAAGAGTGACGTGGAGACAGTGGAGACCGTCCCGGGCAAAGGAAACAGGGGCTGTGACCCCTTTGCAGAATTAGTGACGATGTTTTCACAGCTGTGACTCACTT
>NW_027780208.1:0-290 GCF_054177405.1 Leptonychotes weddellii | reverse complement strand
GATAACACTAAGGGACATGCTTTCTGTGAGGATCACCGTGATTTTTTAAAGTGAATTTCATGTTCATTTTACAATAATTTTCTTCATTTTTAAAAAAACAGATTCCTACATTAAAAAACAATAGAGGAAATTCTAATTTATCATAGTGAAAGGAAAATTTTGCAGACAAGTACTCTAAATATTGTTATTTTTTAAGGATAATAATTAAGTAAAATAAATGCTTATGTACCAAGCACCCCAAATTGAAAAAATAATTAACATGTGATTAAAGCTCTTTTTATTTTGTATTC
>NW_027780207.1:0-3560 GCF_054177405.1 Leptonychotes weddellii | reverse complement strand
ATAGGGCTGGTTTCATGTTTGCAAATTCCTTTAGTTTTTGTTTGTCCTGGAAGCTTTTTATCTCTCCTTCTATTTTCAATGACAGCCTAGCTGGATAGAGTATTCTTGGCTGCATATTTTTCTCATTTAGTTCTCTGAATATATCCTGCCAGTCCTTTCTGGCCTGCCAGGTCTCTGTGGATAGGTCTGTTGCCAATCTAATGTTTCAAACATTGTAGGTTACATATCTCTTCTCCCAAGCTGCTTTCAGGATTTTCTCTTTGTCTCTGAGACTCGTAAGTTTTAGTATTAGATGTCGGGGTGTTGACCTATTTTTATTGATTTTGAGAGGGGTTCTCTGTGCCTCCTGGATTTTGATGCCTATTTCCTACCCCAAATTAGGGATGTTCTCTGCTTTAATTTGCTCCAATATACCTTCTGCCTCTCTCTCTTTCTTCTTCTTCTGGGATCCCAATTATTCTATTGTTGTTTCGTCTTATGGTATTGCTTATCTCTCGAATTCTGCCCTCGTGAACCAGTAGTTTCTCTTTCTTTTTCTCAGCTTCTTTATTTTCCATCATTTGGTCTTCTATATCACTGATTCTCTCTTCTGCCTCATTTATCCTAGCAGGTAGAGCCTCCATTTTGGATTGTACCTCATTAATAGCCTTTTTGATTTCAACTTGGTTAGATTTTAGTTCTTTTATTTCTCCAGAAAGGGTTTCTCTAATAACGTCCATGCTTTTTTCAAGCCCAGCTAGTATCTTAAAAATCATCATTCTGAACTCTAGTTCTGACATTGTACTAATGTCCATCTTGTGTAGGTCCTTGGCAGTCGGTACTGCCTCTTTTTTTTTTTTTCTTTTTGTTGATGTGATTTTTTTTCCATCTTGTCATTTTGTCCAGTGGAGAATAAATGAACGAGAGAACAAAATGCTAACAGAGAACAACGTCCCCAGAAAATATACTCTAAACAAATCTGAAAAGACCTGAAACTGGGGGAAAAGAAAGGGAAATAAAAAATATAAAATATAAAAATTAAAAAAAAAAAAAAAGAATATGATCAGCCTGGTTAATAGAACAGAGCCACACACTAGATTTTGAGTGTATTTTGGTTTGTTAAAGAAATTGCCTCCATACATTGTATAGAATGAAAAACATATATATACATAAATAAGGTTAAATACAATGAAGGGCCAGAATATGATTGTAAAGGTGAAAATTAAAAAATATTTTTAAAAAGGGCACTAGAGAAGAATGTGTATTCTATTGCTTTGGGATGCAATGTTCTGAATATATCTGCGAAGTCCATTTGGTCCACTGTGTCATTTAAAGTCTTTATTTCCTTGTTGATCTTTTGCTTTGATGATCTGTCCATTTCAGTGAGGGGGGTGTTAAAGTCCCCCACTATTATTTTATTGTTGTTATTGTGTTTCTTTGCTTTTGTTATTAATTGGCTTATGTAATTGGCTGCTCCCACGTTAGGGGCATAGATATTTACAACTGTTAGATCTTCTTGTTGGATAGGCCCTTTAAGTATGATATAGTGTCCTTCCTCCTCTCTTATTATAGTCTTTGGTTTAAAATCTAATTTGTCTGATAGAAGGATTGCCACTCCAGCCTTCTTTTGGTGTTCATTAGCATGGGAAATTGTTTTCTACCCCCTCATTTTCAGTCTGGGGGTGTCTTTGGGTCTAAAATGAGTCTCTTGCAGACAACATATCAATGGGTCTTTTTTTTATTCAATCTGATAGTCTGTGTCTTTTGATTGGGGCATTTAGCCCATTTACATTCGTATAATGTATAATTTGTTTCAGAGGTACATGTCTGCGATTCAACAGTCTTACACAATTCACAGTGGTCACCATAGCACATACCCCCCCGAATGTCTATCACCCAGCCACCCCATCCCTCCCACCCCCCACCACTCCAGCAACCCTCAGTTTGTTTCCTGAGATTAAGAATTCCTCATATCAGTGAGGTTATATGATACATGTCTTTCTCTGATTGACTTATTTCACTCAGCATAATACCCTCCGGTTCCAGCCACGTCATTGCAAATGGCAAGATTTCATTCCTTTTGATGGCTGCATAATATTCCATTGTATATATATACCACCTCTTCTTTATCCATTCATCTGTCAATGGATATCTTGGCTCTTTCCATAGTTTGGCTATGGTGGACATTGCTGCTATAAACATCGGGGTGCACATACCCTTTTGGATCCCTACATTTGTATCTTTGGGATAAATACCCAGTAGTTCAATTGCTGGGTCATATGGTAGCTCTATTTTCAACTTTTTAAGGAACCTCCACACTGTTTTCCAGAGTGTTAAAAAAACAAAAAGGAAGAAGAAAAAAGACATTTTAAAAAAGTAATTGGTCAGAAGTTGGTTGTAAAAAGAATGAAAAAAAAGTAAAAAAAAAAAAAAGAGAAAATGTGATCAGGCAGGAGACTAGGACAATGTCATACATGAGATTTAGTGTATATTTTGTTCTGTTAAAAGAAACTGTATTCCAAAATTTTAAGGAAAGAAAAACATATATATACAAAAAATAAGGTTAAATACTATGAAGTGATAAAATATAAATGTAAAAACGAAAATTAAAAAAGATTTTAAAAACGGAATTGATAAGATGTTGGTTGAAAAAGGGAAGAAGAAAAACTCAACTAAAAAAACAGAATAAGAAAAAAATAAAGAAAATTAAAAAAAAATTAACTTTGAAAGACTAAAGAATCATGGGGGGAAAAAAGCCATGAATTCTTTGTGTTGTATTCCCCTAGTGCTGGAGTTCTGCCGTTCTCATTGATCGGTAAACTTGGTCTTGGCTGGCTGTTCTTGCTGATCTGCTGGGGGAGGGGCCTGTTGCCATGGTTCCCAAATGTCTTTGCCAGAGGCGGCATTGCCCCGCCCTTGCCGGTCTGGGCTAAATAATCTGCTTGGGTTTGCTCTCGGGAGCTTTTGTTCCCTGCAAGCTTTCTGTACAGCTTTGGAGGAGGAGAGTGAAAGTGGCGGCCTCCCAATCTCCACCCCAGAGGAGCCGAGAACTTGCGGCCCCACTCCTCAGTGAGCCCCCAGAGAAAAGCAATCACTGCCGTATCCCCGGTTTCTGTCCGCACTCCATGCTCACCTGACCTGTGACTGAGCATTTCTATCTCTGGCACCCGACTCGGTGTGGAGTCTCCAAACCCAGGAGATCCCTGTGGTGCGCTCCCATGCCGCTCCTTCCGGGGGATGAAGGGGAGTCTCCCCGGATCTGCCGCTTGTTGGGTCCCTGCTGGAGGAGCAGTGGCCCAACTGTGCCCAGGATCATGGTTTATGGCAACCCCGAGCTGAGAGCCCGTGCCTTGGCTCCGTCTCTGCAGCTGGCTTCCCTGCTCTGATACCTGGGAGCTCTGCCACACTCAGGCACCCCCGGTCTTCCTGTGACCCTGAGGGTCCTCAGACCACACTGTCCCATGAGGATTCCACCCCCCACTTAGCCACTGGATCGACATCCCTCAGCGGAGCCGACTTCTAAAAGTTCCGATTTTGTGCTCCACGGCTCTATCACTTGCCAGAAGCGGCCGATGGAGGCC
>NW_027780206.1:0-290 GCF_054177405.1 Leptonychotes weddellii | reverse complement strand
TCATCCCTTTCTAATTCCATTACTCATTATCATGCCAGACAGGTACCACCTTAAATACTACATATTAATTTTGACTCTTTTTGAACTTCATGTAAATGGAATCATACAATACATGTTCTTTTGCATATAGTCTTTTTTATAGTCTTAATATTTCTGTGAGGTGAGTGAGAAATAGGGAGATATTTACTGTTACGATGCAATTTTACTGTTAATTTACTGTTAATACTTATGACTCAGTAGGTCTAGGGTAGACGTGAGATCATGTGCTTGTTTAAAAATCACAAGTGATG
>NW_027780205.1:0-290 GCF_054177405.1 Leptonychotes weddellii | reverse complement strand
TTTCAACTCCAAAATTTAATCTGTTAAAGTAAGGATGATAATAAATGAGGTAAGGACATGAGAGAATTGTAGATTAGAATAGAAAAGCAATTTTCTTTTTCCCTCAGCTTTCTCAAATAAAATTACTTAATGAAGTAACAGAGCATGCAATAAGCATACATTGCTATGATATAATAATTTAAAATATTTTCATATATGGAATACCTGGGTGGCAGAGTCGGTTAAGCGTCCAACTCTTGGTTTCAGCTCAGGTCATGATCTTAGAGTCATGAGATGTAGCCCTGAGTCAG
>NW_027780204.1:0-290 GCF_054177405.1 Leptonychotes weddellii | reverse complement strand
GAGAGAAGAGGGAAGTGGGGGGAAGAGAGTCTATGTGCGGTTGTACCTAATTTCCCTCCTGGGTGCGGCTGGGGGAACACTGTCCTCTTCCAGGGAGCTTCTTCAGAGTCGTGGGGACTAATCGGCACATTTTACTGAGGTTGCTTTTCCAAAAAGCCCTTTGTTCTGTTCTCGTTGAGGTCTATAGTGCTTATTTCTTTGGTGTACAAATCTGATGGGAGAAGGCAGATCAAGCAAGCTGGAGGGAATAGAAAAGCTAAGAATGAGAGGTGGATGTTCTTGGTGGCATG
>NW_027780203.1:0-290 GCF_054177405.1 Leptonychotes weddellii | reverse complement strand
GCTGTGCCTATCAACTAACTTTGAACCAAACTGTTCTTTACCAGATTCCCTGAAGTCATTGGAAAGTCCCCTGACCTTTCTTTAAAATGAAGAATTAGATACCAGCCCTTTATCTGTAGTGTCATTTGCAAATATCTTCTCCCATTCTGTGTGCAAGATCTATAAAGAACTTCTCAAACTCAACACCCAAAAAACAAATAATCAAGGCAAAAAATGGGCAGAAGACATGAACAGACACTTCTCCAAAGAAGACATACAAATGGCTAACAGACACATGAAAAAGTGTTCAT
>NW_027780202.1:0-290 GCF_054177405.1 Leptonychotes weddellii | reverse complement strand
GTTCACTCCTTCCCTCCTAACAAAAGCAACTGAGTTGCTCCCAGTCAGCTCTGCTCAGGAGCCCTAACCCCATCCTGGCACAGACTCCCCAGGGTCACTAGAATCAGCAGCCCCAACACAGGGGTCTGGACAGGGGCTTTCTGGGCTGAGCTCTGGTGGGGATCCCAGAGGCCCCTCAGGACTTGTCCTGCCTGGGGCGTGCAGAGTTCTAGACCCTGAATCTGGATTCTGGGAAAGGAATTCTAATCTAATTAAGTTGTCTCCACTGTGTGTGTCCTGTACTAAATGCT
>NW_027780201.1:0-290 GCF_054177405.1 Leptonychotes weddellii | reverse complement strand
GCGAGGTTTGGTGGTGAATGGAGAAGTCACACACAGCTGGATCTAGAGCAGGTCCTCTGACTTCTATTCTGGATCTCTGGCAAAAGTGGCCGAATGCCTCCCAAATCTCAGCTGGCCTTTTTTTCTTTTAGCTTTGGGAATGTAACTTCTATTCAGTGGATTTCGATTTCTTCTGTGGATCCATCAGATTGTCGGAAGAATTCATATTTGCATTCACTGAAGCATTTCTCTAAACTGTCACCATTCCTTAGGTCACCCCTGCTCATTCATCAGGTATCCTGTGACTTGAT
>NW_027780200.1:0-290 GCF_054177405.1 Leptonychotes weddellii | reverse complement strand
GGGCTCGATCCCAGTACCCTGGGATCATGACCTGAGCTGAAGGCAGATGCTTAACGACTGAGCCACCCAGGCGCCCCAGTCCTTAACTTTGAAGCAGTGGTTTTCAGAATCATCTGTAGGACTTGTTAGCACAGATGCAGAGCCTTACCCCAGAATCAGAATTTCTGGTTCTATTAGGTCTAGAGCTGGGACCAAGAATTTGCATTTCCAGCAAGTTCCCAGGTGATGCTGCTGTTGCTAGTTTGGAGATCACTTTTTGAGGATCACTGCTTTAGCCTTTTTCGGATTGT
>NW_027780199.1:0-290 GCF_054177405.1 Leptonychotes weddellii | reverse complement strand
GACTTTTCTCCCCTTCAAATGTGCAGGAAGATTGGACTTTGTGCATTAAAAAGGTGATCCAGGACCACCTGAAGCTAATCAGCCATGGCAGTCAATTTCACCTTTCATTGCAGCCCCAAGATCCCAGATTGAGGGTCAAAGAAATAATCACATAAATTCACTCCCTGTTGCTCTTTAAGGGGGCTGTGCCTTTTCTGTGATCCAGGCTGCTCATGTGACCCATGCCATTTTAAAAAATCACAGTCCCTTGGGACACCTGGCTGGCTCGGTTAAGCATCTGACTGTTGATT
>NW_027780198.1:0-290 GCF_054177405.1 Leptonychotes weddellii | reverse complement strand
AGCAATGAGTAATAATGATCATGTGAAATCACTGAAAACCACAAACAAAAACAAAACCCTGTCCCCCCTCAAATTAAAGATTTGTTCCTTTAAAAAAAAAAAAGATTTTATTTATTTACCTGTCAGAGAGAGAAAGCACAAGCAGGGGAAGCAAGCAGAGGGAGAAACAGGCTCCCCGCTGAGCGAAGAGCCCAATGTAGGACTCGATCTTGGGACTCTGGGATCACGACCTGAGCCGAAGGCAGACGCTTAACCAACTGAACCACCCAGGTGCCCCTTATTTGTGCTTT
>NW_027780197.1:0-290 GCF_054177405.1 Leptonychotes weddellii | reverse complement strand
TTTTTTTTTTTTTATTCTTATGTTAATCCCCATACATTACATCATTAATTTTAGATGAAGTGTTCCATGATTCATTGTTTGTGCATAACAACCAGTGCTCCATGCAGAATGTGCCCTCCTCAATACCCACCACCAGGCTAACCCATCCTCCCACCCCCCTCCCCTCTAGAACCCTGTTTGTTTTTCAGAGTCCATCGTCTCTCATGGTTCGTCTACCCCTCCGATTTCCCCCGCTTCAAAGAATGGCTGATTCTGATATATCTTTTCACGGCCAATATGTGGTACAGTCT
>NW_027780196.1:0-3560 GCF_054177405.1 Leptonychotes weddellii | reverse complement strand
CAGTAGCACAAGGTGCCAGAGGTTAAAACTTTCACATGTGCACAGGGTGGAAATGCTGTGTGTTTCTTTCCTCCTCGGGCCTTCGGAACACTTTCAGTCTAGCGGCAGGCGGCGCGCATGCGCGCGCGCCGGGGTGGGGGGGGGGGCACACCCGGGTCCCACGGCTCCGTGGGCCTAGTCGTCTGTCTCCGGTGGGGGGATGGGGCGAGCGCGCCACCCTGGGCTCGGCGCCAGTGGCACCGGCTCCGGCCCGGCCGGCGGCCCGGGCGCGCCTTTAATTGAAGCCTGCAGCTTGGGGCAAAAGAGGGGAAAATGCCGGCTGCGCCCGGCCCGTGGGTAACTGCGACTCGGTGGGGTTTGCGCTGTGGCGGGGTGGGGGTTCCGTTTCCTAATTCCTGTGCGGCCGGGTGGGCGGGGGCGGGCTTTTTTCCCTGGGCTATTAAAGGCGGAGGGGCGGGCTTTTCCCAGGGATATAGCTTCGGACCGAGGGCCGAGGGGATGGAGCGCTCCTCAAGTGGTGGCCGCCGGCCCAGTGGCCCGCGCCGTCGGCACCGGGGTGGGGGGGTGGCGCTCGGGTGAGGCGTGAGCCCGCGGCCCCGAGGAGTCGCCGGGACGCGTCTCCCCGCTTCTCTTCCTCCTCGGGCTCGGCGGGAGGCAGCGCTCGCCCCGGTCCCCGGAGCGCTACGGGCGGCGTGTCGCGCGGGCGCCGCGAGCGGGCTGGCCGGCGCGGGGTCGCCGCGCGTGCCACCTGCGAGGGCCGGGCGCGGGCAGAAGCGGGGACCTTCGTGGGGGCCGCCGGGAGCGGGGAGGGGGGTTGACTGCTGGGTGGGAGGGGACCGGGGGTGGGGGGACGGAGCGGGCGGGACTTGAGAGCTGCCGAGTAGCAGAGTGCAGTTGAGGGGTAGCGGGGAGCGCGCGGGAAGCGGGGGGGTCCCCTTTCTCCTCCGCCGCTGACCTTTAGGCTGCGGGGGGGGGAGCTGGGGGGGCGCGGGCCGAGGGGGTGCACGTGGAGGGGTGAAAAGGACTCCCCTCCCCCTTGGCTTCTCTCCCACCAACCCGGGAATGGAGGGGGGAGGGAGGCGTGGGCTTGGCGCGTTTTTGGTGCTTTGAATGGAGAACTCCGTTTCCCATGATGCTTTGTTTCTTTCTCTTTAATCCCGGCGGCGGCGGCCGCAGCACGAGGACGGGAGCGCGTGGTGCGAGCCGCTGGAGCACACCCTGGGCGCGGGCGCTGCGGGCCCCCAGCCGGGCACTAGGTGAGCGTGTGCGTGACGCGGGAAGGGGCCCGGGGGTCCGCAGAGGCGCGTGTGGACGGCCTTGGGGGGCTTTGCCTTCTCTTTTCCGTTCGGAAGAGCTTGCGGTGGCCGCCCGGCGGGCGCGATGTATACCAGATGACCGGTTAATTCAAGAGCGGCAGTAAGTGTGCACGGCGCGCTCTCGGACCCTCGTGGGGCGCAGTTTTGCCAAGTGGACTCGGCAGATACTGTGCATTAGGAGTCCACTGGGGAGTATTCTTTTTGTTTAACGGAGAAAAAATAACTTTGTGGGAGTAGAAACTCCATTTAATAGGAAAAAGGTCACTCCTCTTTTTTTTTCCCTCTGTTAACTTGAATCTTCCTCCCCTATAGAAAATTGAGTTTAGATTTAAGTGTAATTAGAACGAATCAGCTGCGTTTTCATTTAAAGACCAGATTAGTGGCGTATTGGGGTACCATGACGGCAGCCCGACATGTAAAATTCTCTCATTTAGGTAAAATACTACAGATTTTGGTCTCTAAATTTTGTCTTTTTTGACAAAACTTAACCCATCGTGGAAGAGGTGGGGGAGCCTTGTGAGCCCTTTTCAAATAGGGGCTCCCTTCCTCGCTGCATGCTCTTAGGTAAAATAAGCACTGGGAAATGGGAGAAGGTTTTCTTATGGACGATAATGACATGACGGGAAGAAGAGCTAATCGGCCTTCTTTGGGTTTAATGGAGAAAATGGGTCCATAAATGTTTAAACAGAACAAGAGCCCTTTGAAATAGATCAAAATGTGACATCTCTGGGCCATCTGTGCATTATGTGAAGGGCGCGGAAGGCTAGGTTTCTTAAACCAGCTCTAAAATTTCTCTCATTTTCTATTAATGGGGTGGGGGTGGGGCATATGCATTTAATCCCCCCCAGTCACATTTTGCATAGAGGCCCTACCTCAAGAACCAGATACCCCGATTTTTACGCGCATCCTCCTCTGGATGCGCCTCTTCTCAAACCAGGGTGGACCTAATGGGCCTGCAGACGTACTGGGATGCAGGTCTCAAGTTTTCTTAGATGGCGAGGGGAGCTCCCCAATCCGCTTATACTTACGAAGTGGACTTTTGAAACTGCCGGTGTTCCTTGTGTTCAACTCTGTGTACATAATTCAGATGATTGATATTTCTCAGGATTTGGCTGAAACTCCGAACAAAACTTAGCTAGGACTCTAAGCCAAAGGGAAGCTTGTTTCAGGAATATTAACTAGTTGTCTCCTCGGTCGGTGACTAATTTGTTGTTGTTGTTGTTTGTTTTCGTTTTCAACTAGGGGAGCCTGCACAGATCCGGGAGGACGGAAAAGACGAGCTCGGTGGCGGAAGACCCTTCTGCTCCAGGAATAGGCCTTGGCCATGTAAAAGTGCTTACAGTGCAGGTAGCTTTTTGAGATCTACTGCAATGCAAGCACTTCTTACATTACCATGGTGATTTAATCAGTGGCTCCTGAGAACTCTAGTTTGTGCCTAATGAAGTTGCGGATGCCTTTAAGCCGTTCCTCATAATGTGTCTCTTGTGTTAAGGTGCATCTAGTGCAGTTAGTGAAGCCGCTTAGAATCTACTGCCCTAAATGCTCCTTCTGGCACAGGCTGCCTAACGCTCAGCAGCACCACGTATGCCCCGAGTAGTAATTTGAATAGGCCAAGCTTCAAAGGTTTGTTGTTCTGTGTGGTTCCATTGTTTGCTGGGAGCGGCTGGTGGGGACCGTGGGCAGTGTGCGGTTTCGTCGAGGAGAAGATCGGGTCCTCGTGGTACCAAAGTGCTCATAGTGCAGGTAGTTTTGGCTTTACTCTACTGTAGTGTGGGCACTTGCAGTACTCTGGGGCGACGAGTCTCTCGATGACGGAGAGAACATTGAAAGACACTGCTCCTCACGGTTAGTTTTGCAGGTTTGCATCTCAGCGTATATATGTGTATATGGCTGTGCAAATCCATGCAAAACTGATTGTGATCGTGTGTGCTGTCTCCGGCTTTGTGACTCCCCACGCATCTCCCGCGTTCAGGCCCGTTCATCCGTGGGTGGGGATTTGTGGCATTACTTGTGTTCTATGTAAAGTATTGCACTTGTCCCGGCCTGTGGAAGAAAGGAGGATTTTATCGTCTTCTTATTCCCACTTTAAGTTGTAAAGGTTGGAAGTTCTGATATTTGGTAATTGCAAAAATGACCTGTTTTGCTGTTGTCGGGTGGATCACGATGCAATTTTGATTAGTATAATAGGAGAAAAATTGCACGGTATCCATCTGTAAACCGCAGGACCTTTGTTGACGACAGTCT
>NW_027780195.1:0-13841 GCF_054177405.1 Leptonychotes weddellii | reverse complement strand
AGTGGTATATAAATACAATGGAATATTATGCAGCCATCAAGAGGAATGAGATCTTGCCATTTGCAATGATGTGGATGGAACTGGAGGGTGTTATGCTGAGCGAAATTAGTCAATCAGAGAAAGACATGTATCATATGACCTCACTGATATGAGGAATTCTTAATCTCAGGAAACAAACTGAGGGTTGCTGGAGTGGGGGGTGGGGTGGGAGGGATGGGGTGGCTGGGTGATAGACACTGGGGTGGGTATGTGCTATGGTGAGCACTGTGAATTGTGCAAGGCTGTTGAATCTCAGATCTGTACCTCTGAAACAAATAATACAATATATGTTAAGGGAAAAAAAAGAAGAAGATAGCAGGAGGGGAAGAATGAAGGGGAAGAATCAGAGGGGGAGACGAACCATGAGAAACGATGGACTCTGAAAAACAAACTGATGGTTCTAGAGGGGAGGGAGTGGGGGGATGGGTTAGCCCAGTGATGGGTATTAAAGAGGGCACGTTCTGCATGGAGCACTGGGTGTCATAGGCAAACAATGAATCATGGAACACTACATCAAAAACTAATGATGTAATGTATAGTGATTAACATAACAATAAAAAAATAAAAAAGAAAAATTTTTCCCCGTACCCTTCGGTTTCCTCTCATACTTTCTTCCTGGATTTGTAGCTTGCTTACAAACAATTCATTATAAACAGCCAACAACAAACCAAAAAACCCCACACAGATAGGGGAAAAAATGGCAGTGCAGACGGAAAAGTCAACCATTAAAAGGTACTGAGTATTTCTACTTACTCTCTAAAAGCTTTTCCCTACTGCTAGGGAGAGAAGGACTCTCTCCAGATTGCCACAGAACCTGTGAGATAGCACGCATGAAATTGTGGTTCTGATTCAACCCCTTTTGAAAGATTCTTGTTCTAGGAGAGACACTGGCCTTTGAAAATGCAGGTTACAGTGCCATTTATAACAGCTGCAATATTACTAAGTGCTTCTCCTCCATTTAATCTTAAAATAGTTTTGTGGGATTATTTTTTTTTTTTGTCTTTAAATCGACGTGCACATATGTGAAAAAATGGCTCCTTCGATTTCTACTTTCTACTTGAAATTTCCTCCTGTTTTTTTTCCCAAGAAGGCACCGTCAGTCCCACACCTCAGGACTGTCAGAAAGAATCTCAATAGGTGCGGAAGAAAAGGTCCTGGAAAATGCACCTGTAATTAAAACTTTAACAGAACTATAGGTTTCCTTGGTTCTTCATGGCCTTCTTATGTGAAATTAAGTCTGATCAAAATTGTTTTTGAAGAGCATATTGCCGTTACTGGTCTGTTGCGAATGAATAGGAAAAGTGCCATTGATAGGAATATATAACCAACTGAAATCAACAGTGTGTCAGATAGACCATACTAATGTGAATTAAAACCCAAGGCATACTTCACAGTGCTATAAACAAGTCTGGAGATAGCTGGAGTAGATAATAAAATATGACATGCACAGTGAGAGTGAAAGTTACTGTGTTAGCACAAGATTCAACAGGCAGGAGATGCTCGAGATGCTCAAGTGATGGTTGTTGATCATTTCATAACACTGTCTTAATTTGTGGTCTTTCCTTGTGGCGATTGAAATGATAACTTTGGGTTAATACTGCATCATAGGAATTAGGACTGAACATCCTGTTACATGATGGGCTTGTCCAGAAAGTCTGCAGGTAGCTAAGGAAATTCTGCAGGCTAGTATCAGGAGAAAAATCTACGTTGTTGGAGATTAATGAGGAGTTGCTAATGCAATATGATGTTGAGTGACATTTTGTGAAACAATTTTCAAACTACAACTATATTCCTCAGAGTTGGCAAATGCCTGTCTCTTTTGCTCAAAAGCTGGGACTGTTGTGGAGATCTGAGACCTAGTGTTTGATACAGTTCCTTATACATAGTAGGATTTACATTTTATTTATCTCTTGCTTCAATGTAATTAATTATTCACTGCTTCTTTGTATCCTTATGATGAATCTTTATAGATTTCTAAGAAATATGTTATTTCCTGTTTATACACCCAAAAAGTCTGATTCCAATTAGTTTTTCAGCCACTCTTTCTGATGTTTCTATGCTTCCATTTCAAATTAATGAGTGTAACACTGGTTTTCTGAAGACGTCTTTGATCTGCACATTTAAGATAAAATGCTACTTTATTAAGTCCTGAAAGCGTACAGACATTATCTTCAAAAATCCAAGTAAATTATATTTCCTATCAGAACAACAGACACAAAACTTGCCTGATAATTATTTGTAACATGAACAAGCAAGACCTAGCCTTACCTGATCCAAAGAAGGAGATAAAATATGTTCTCCAGATGCTAATGCCGAAGAAACAGAATTGTTTAGAATACCACCTCTTGGAACCCTGTCTGAGAAAATGCCAGTGAACAGAATGGAGACGCTATCAGGAAACCATGCAATAATCATTTGCTTTGTCCCTCCTGTATGTGAGTCACTGGTAAAGTTACATTGTATGTACAGTAAACTCATGATTTCCTGTGATGGCACGTGTGGTATTCTCCTTAAAGGTGAGAGAACCCAGGTGGTCGGCAGAACCCAGGTTGCCACCTGTCACACACAGGGATGGGCACATTCAGAGGGCAGTAGGTTGTTGGAGGTCTCTCCCAACAGTTTGCCCCTGAAAGGCAAGTCCACTTTATATTTAAATATAATTCACAATAGACGATTGGCTGGTGGCAGTTCAAGTGGAGCTTGTGAGAGCAAAATTGTATTTATCTGTTTGTCTCGGGGTGACTGGAGTTGGGATGATTCACCAACAGAACTCGGAAGAGAAAGATGTTTAAACTAGAAAGCAACTGAATCCGCCTACTTCCGAACTTTCCAGAATCGAGCTCTTTGAATTTTAGTTATTTTAATAGAATTCATTTTGACAGTGATTTCTGTGGGCAAGATCCTTCCCCTCTATATTTTGTTAATGTTTTCACTTCCATTCTCGGTTAGGTTCTATTTAATCACTAGGAGGAATATGTGCGTTAGTAGCTAGTTATAATAATCCGATGGTCTGTTCTCCATGCCTTTTATTTCACCTCGTTCTTCATTTTTCCTTTGCATTGTTCTTTGTGCTGTTGTAAATGTGATTTTTTGCACTTGAGATTTATGTGGTTATTTTCCTGTCTTACCGATGCTATAGAATGGAACCATTTCTAATGTGCATGTGACCTCTTTCCAAAGGACGCACTGATTGGGTGCATGCTGTGGGGCTGTGAGTGGGGAGGTGTCCTTCCCAGTCAGCCTCTGATTCACATGTTTATTTTCCAAATATGTCAGCAGTGACTTTTGGCAACTCGTTGCACCAAGTGGGAATGCTAATACACATGTATTTCCCTCCAAGTTTTTGGTTCTTAAACTTTTATCTGTGGGTGATGGAATAAGCACCTTGGGTCTTGGGAAGGAGAGCAATCAGGAATAAATGGTGCCTTTTTGCAATTTCTGGTTTCAGGCCGAGGGGTACAGTGCAGGGAAGAGGGTTAGCTGTAAAAGAGAGGAGCCAAGGAAGGCCTGACGTTCCCTGCACCAGGGTTCTTGCTATGAAGGTGAGGTTGTTCCTTAATATTTGATGGCGTCCAAAAGAGCTGAAGGATTTGTCTATTGTGTAATCCAGAGTAGAACAGGGAGAACCTATAAATTTGCTTTGAGACATGGTACTTTGGAGGGCAAACAACAACAACAACAACAAATAAAGCTGTTGGCTGATTTCCACTGTGTTATGCTCTGTCAATAATCCAGCTTTCTCTGACCGAGCTCCTGTGGATTTCAGAACATGTGGGCCGTTGGTGACAAATGCGCCACACTTGGCTTCACTTCTGGGGAGACTGTGCTAGAAAAAGCTACCCAGGCTTAAGGCAACTGAACTTCACATTAATTGACACCGTATCTAAAACTTTCTATAATTTCACGTCTTTTTATATGTACTTATGAGATAGAGTTCTTGGTGTTGACACTTATTAAAAAGGTTTTATTTATTTATCTGAGAGAGAGAGAGAGCACCAGCAGGGAAAGCAGCAGAAGGAGAGGCTCTGGGACCATGACCTGAGTCAAAGTCAGATGCTTAACCGACTGAACCACCCAGGCGCACCGTTGGTGTTGAGACTTTTTATAAAAAACCCTCCCGCTACACTGCTATTATTGTTCATGAAATAGTACCTTATAATAAGCTATTCTCATTGCATATTATATAATATTAATATATTATTATTATCTTTCTTTTTTTTAAATATTTTTATTTATTTATTTGAGAGAGAGAATGAGAGAGAGAGAGCATGAGGGGGGGAGGGTCAGAGGGAGAAGCAGCCTCCCTGCCGAGCAGGGAGCCCGATGCGGGACTCGATCCCGGGACTCCAGGATCATGACCTGAGCCGAAGGCAGTTGCTTAACCAACTGAGCCACCCAGGCATCCCATTATTAATTATCTTTCTCAATCTTCCCTTTACAAAATGAAGATCATTCAAGCCAATGTTTCTCACACTGGGGTAAGCATATCCAGAAGGGAAGAAAATGGTACATCTTTTTTTTTTTTTTTTTTATTAACACTGTTTTCTTTTGAAGGTCTCTAAGGAAAAGTCATCAAACTAATTACTGAAAATATGCTATAATAAATGGACATAGTATATAATGGGACACAAATTTGGATGGAGTTTTAAGCAGAAGGTGAAAATTTAACAGCCTTCTGATACAATGTTGCCTGTGGGCCCCTCTGTGGGGTGGGGTTTTGGGATGCTTCTAATCTCTTGACCTTTCACAGATTATTTATGTGATCCTGTCTTTCAAGATTGCCAAACATGAGGGTACTCCCTCCCGCCTCCTGCACTGTAACAGTGTGTGAGCTCCAACATTAAAATAAATAGAATTCTCCTGTCACTTCTTTGGAAATGGAGAAAAATTGACAGCTTATTGCTCATGTGATCACCCATTTAAAATTGAAGACAGCTTATTAAATCTTCCATTTACTGTTCTATTTTTCAAAAAGCCCAAATCACTTAATCCTTGCTCATAAAATTTATTTCCAATTCCTGTATCCTTCCTTTAAAGAAACGATCTTTCCCCATGACATGATGATCATTTGTATATTGTACTAAGAAGGGCAGATGAGCAGGTGATTAATCATGTGGTTGAACCAGTGGACTTATACAAAACCTTTCAATTAAAAATACATATAGGAAACGGAGGGGAAGATATTCATCTTCGCTTTCTTAATCTTTCTTCAAAGATAGATCCCATCCATCTCTGTTTAAAGTTATTTTGTTTTTACTGACTCTTTCACACTTGAATTATATCATTTGTGGAAACCTTTAGTTAGTTCAGATGCTAAGAAACCCATTCAAGTATGAGCTTTCAAAGAATGTGTTCTGGGAAGGACAATGTATCTCAAAGTTTATTTTCATGTAAGGGAAGCATGAGCTTTTTTGTGTGGGTATGGTAACTCTAATTCTTAACAAGTGAGCTAATATACTTTTAATGACAGAAATACAATATCCATGAAGAGGAAAACATCATTTTTCATTACAAGTTTCAGGGGCATGTTATGACACATCAGGGTATGTATACACAAAGTTTGCTGATACATTTTCCTAAAATTCAAATAGTAATGGAACAAATACCAGAACAAATAACAAGAAACAACCTTGGGTACCACATGCATCCACACACTCCCACCCCTCCAGGGCAGCCGCTATTGTGAATTTGAATACCAACAATTAGTTCTGCTTGTTTGGAAATTCATGTAAATGGAATCATACTGGGAGCACACCTCTTGTGTTGGGCTTTTTTACTCCAGTTTGTGAGATCTATCCATTTTGAGGAGGGTAATTATATATTTTTCCTTCTTGTTGCTTTAAAATGTTACTTAACATAAATATGCCACAGGTTATTTATCATTCTTCAGTTCATACTTGTTTCCCCCCCATTTTTTGCTCTTTCCAATGGTGCTGCTGTCTACACTCTTACAGGTTTCTTTTGGTGAGCTTATCTACACATATGTGCCCAGGAGGGGAACAGAGAGGAGAGAGACGAGGCTTACCCAAGTGTTTGCATTAATTTCAGGTCCTGGGAGCACTGTACCCAGTGTCCTTGCCCACAGTTATCTAGTGGGCTCTTTGTGGTTTTATTCTGCATTCCTTGAGGACTAATGAAGTTGAGAAACTTTACATTTATTAGAAAATTTGGTATCCACTTAGTGAAGTGCTGATACAAGGCTTTTTTTTTTTTTAACTTTTATTTATTTGAGCGAGAGCATGAGTGGGGGGGGGCAGAGGGAGAGGGAGAAGCAGACACCCCGCTGAGCAGGGAGCCTGATGATGCTGGCTTTAATCCCAGTGATGGGGTTTTGGAATATAGGTGAAGTTCAGTGAGGTGAGGTCTGGAGCCAATGGCCAAGTAAGAATCCTTGAGACATCTCTGATGCAAAAAGGTGGTTTTATTAAAGCACGGGTCAAGACCCGTGGGCAGAAATAGCAGCTGCCCTCTCCCTGGGGTTGTGAGGGGTGGCTGATTATATACTTGGGAGTTGGGGGAGGCAAGGAAAAAGGGAGGTTTCAAAAGGATCTTTGTATGTTAAAGAAGACTCACAGGATACCGGAGGCCTTGCCATTGACAAGTTAGGGTTGTTTTTCCTTCTAGCAAGGCATTAACAGTAAGAGAGTTGGGAGCTTCCTGGAGGAACATTATCTTCTGCCCACTTCACCCAAGTATCTGTCAATGGGCTGCAGGTTCTAGGACATTGAATTGTATCTACATTCCCTTCTGGAAGCTAGGCCATTGACAGAAATGCTCTGTTCTTGTAAATTGCTAAGACTTTTGTAAACTGAGGGAGGCTCAGGTCTTGCCAGACTGTAATCTCTATAAATAACTATTTGTTTTTCCTTCAGGGCAGCAGGAGTGCCTGAGCTGTCATATACATCCCATGGGGGAGTTTGTGGGGTGTCAGCTTCTGCTTTGTCCTCAGCTAGCCTTCTGTTCCCTCATCACCAGGACCCTCGGATCACGACCTGAGCTGAAGGCAGATGCTTAACCAACTGAGCCACTCAGGCACCCGAGCCTTTTTTTTTTTTTTTAAATAGAGATAAATTATTTTTGCTCTTTGATTTGGAGAAGCTCTTTATATATGCTGATATGATTCTTTTGTAAGAAATACACTGGATCCTTATTATTTGCAAATCCTGGGCATGTGCCTACTTGCTAAAATTTATTTGTAACCGAAAAATCAGTACAGATTCATGTGGGAAACAAAGGCAAAAGAAAAATAACTAAATTTCCTTACTACCTACAGCCCATTGACAAGTCCTTGAAACGACAGTGGTCTTCCTTTAGGAACTTAGTTGCCTCCACGTTAATGCTTTGCTAAGAGCAAAAGGCAATCTTAGCCCACCATCAGGACCCTCAAAGTCTACTTTTTAAAAAAAATTTTTTATTGTTATGTTAATCACCATACATTACATCATTAGTTTTTGATGCAGTGTTCCATGATTCATTGTTTGCGTATAACACCCAGTGCTCCATGCAGTACGTGCCCTCTTTAATACCCATCACCAGGCTAACCCATCCTCCCACCCCACCTTTAGAACCCTCAGTTTGTTTTTCAGAGTCCATCGTCTCTCATGGTTCGTCTCCCCCTCCGATTTCTCCCCCTTCATTCTTTAACATATAAAAATTCATTGGGAAACTTCCTTTATCTCTACCCCACCAAGATACATGTTGGCAATCATCCCCCAAGCATATGAACCACTGATACACAGCTGAAGAGTCTCATGACTGAGTTTTTACTGAACAGTAATAAATGACCTTTCCTAATGATAGCTAGCCCCCCACAGGATACTGGAAGCCTTGTTTCCAAAATACCCGGGAGGCTTACACTATCCCTAACCCCCTCCCAACTTGAGAGTATATAATGGGCCACTCCTCATGACCCCCGTGCGGCTCTTTCTGCCCACGGGTCCTGTCCCTGTGCTTTAAGAAAACCACCTTTTTCACAAACCATTAGGGTTTGGCCATTGGCTTCAAACCCTAACGTCTTTCCTACGTCACAGATGGCATTTTTGTGGTCCCTCATGTATAGATGCAGACTGGCAAAAACTTCGACTGGAATCACCTGACACACGGTCCCAGCTGGGGACAGACAAGGTGATACTCTGTGGTTTGAGCTCTCATACAGAAATGTTGGTGCTGGCAGGAGAGGGCAGTGCCCTGCCAGGGGCTCCAGCTCCAGGGCCAGCAAGGTGGGGTAGATCCACAATCTGGAGACTGATAGTGAGGTGCTCTCAACCAAGTTACTTAGCACTTTCAAACTTCATTTTCTCTTTTGGAAAGAAAAGAAAGAAAAAAATAGAATCTGCCAGGATGAGTTGTTTAGGATTTAAGACTGGAGTCTATGTAAGATACATATATAAGTATATGTATCTCCCCAAGTGATTTTTGAGGAGACGCAAACATTAAGACCATGGCAGTGCTCTTTGTGAACTGTCTAAAAAAATATTTGCCTACATGAAGAGCATAAACACATTTTCTTATGTCTTATTATAAAAGTTTCCTTGTTTTTTCCTTTTACATGTAAATATGCTATCACCTGAGATTGAGTTCTATGTGCAGTGTGAGGTAGGAGTGAGGGGACATTTTTTTTTTTTTTTTGCTGTACGAATATCCTGTTAACCCAGCCCGCTTTGTCGTGGTATTGCTGCTATCAGGTGATTCCATATGGTTGGGTCTGTTTTTGCATTCTGTTGTGTCTCTGGATGAATTTGTGGATCCAGGCACCAAGAACACACCCTCCTAGTAACTGTAGCTTCATAAGATTTGGTATCAGGTAGTCTGAGTCCTCCTCCAGCTTGTTCTCTTCCTTGACCTCCTAGCCCTCCTCCCTTCCTTTTCCTACTGCTTTTTCTGTTACAGAATTGCCTTAGATTTTATTTTTAACTTTGCATTTTCATACAAATATTAGAGTGTTTGAAAACCTTAGATTAAAAAAGATACCTACTCAATATTTATTGGAATTACATTGTATTTGTAGGTTATTTGGGGGAAGAATTGATATTTTTACAATATGAAATCTACCAAATCTTGAATACGGTATACCTGCCATTTATTTATTTATTTTTAATTTTGAATATAATGTTTTGTGCTTTTCAGTGTCTAGGCTTTCTGTATATTTTCTTTAAATTTATTCCTAGGTATTTGATATTTCTCTAAACTATGTTAAGTGTTATTTTATAAATTCTGTTTTCCTTTTTAAAAAAGATTTTATTTATTTGTGTTGGGAGAGAGAGAGAGAAAGTGGGAGGAGGGGCAGGGGAAGAGGGAGAAACTCAAGCAGACTCCCCACTGAGCATGGAGCCTAACATGGGGGCTCCATCTCACGACCTTGAGATCATGACCTGAGCTGAAATCAAGAGTAAGACTCTCAACTGACTGAGCCACCCAGGCGCCCCTATAAATTCCACATTCTCTTTGTTCCTGATATATAGAAATACATTGATTTTGCCATATTGACAGCATGTTGAATTTACGTTGCAACATTTGCATGTTTGTTAATTTGTGGGTTCTTTTGGATTTTCTTTGTGCATAATCATGGCAACTGTGAGTAGTTATTATTTTATTTTTTCTTATCTGATCTTCTTTCCTTTCCCTTCATGTGCTTGCCAGGCCCTCCAGGGTACTGCTGAGCACAATTTGTAGCAGTGAGTGTCCCGGTGTTATACCTAATAGTCACAGAGACAGCTTTCACCAATTTGCCATCAAATATGATGTTTTGCAGTAAATGTAGTGGGGATTCTATGCATCAGATTAAAGAAATTACCTTCCGATCTAGTTTGCTAACAAGTTTTAATACTGAGCTATTGTTGGATTTGGTCAGATAGTTTTCTGCATCTAAAATAGTGATCGTAAGATACATTATTTTCTAATGTGGTCCCTGGTGGGTCATGAACATTAATCTCTATCTCACAATAGTTCTGCTATCTATACTCTGTTTTTCAGTAACTTTCTGCTGAGGTTTTTAATCCCCCTGTGACATGCAGCCCCAGAAGTCAACAAATATCCCAGAAGGGTCACTGCATGTGTTCAGCCCTCCACCCTAGATGTGCACCCACCTCTGGTCTGGACTTTGGGTATCCCTGCATTCTGTGCTTTGCAGCAGCTTTCAGCCTCCTGCCTGTTGCTCAAATCAGCCAAAGCCCCTACGCTGTCTCCCCAGCCACGATTTCATCCCACAGAGACTCGCTCCTCTCTAGAGAATCAGCTGTTCAGTTCTGATTCTCTCTGCTGTTCTCCAGTGGCCTCAGACTAATGATCTATCTTATCAGCCTTTTCCTACCATATCTGTGGAAGTTCTGTTCTACAGTTAACCACTCCATTTCCAAAGGGAGAAGAGGGAAATTATCTCTACTTATGTTAATTTATTTCAGACACTATATTAAGCTATCAAATATTTTAGGGAAAATATGCCCATAGTTTTATAATAATTGCTATGACAATCTTATATTAAATATTTTAATTTACTTGTGTATTTCTCCACTTTCTCCATCTATAATCTTCACTCCTCTTTCCCTGCCCCAGCCCTATAGAATCAATAAGAGTTGTAGGTATGTATCTTTTCCTTTGTCCATGCTTAAAAACTGTATAAAATATCTGCCTCCAGCAATGACTAATGGGTTGCTTTGTATCAACCTTCTACTGACAACAAATATATATCTAGACCAGATATATTAAAAATAAATATTTTTGAAAGGATCACCGAACTATCATGGCCTCAAAGATTTGCAGGGCAACAATGTGAGAGAGAAGGGAAACTCAGAGGAGTCCAACTTGGCATTGCTTTTGCCTTAGAGTATTTGCTGACTTTAAACAATACTGGATTCATGAGATACAGAGCACAATCCCGGGATTTATGGAATGGAGAATGGCAACATTGTTTGGAGGTATCAAAATGTAGGGTTTGCAAAAATGTGGAAGGAACAGCTTCAACATGGTTGTTGGAACTAAAATAAAACAATAATAGATATAATAGATATAAAATTAAAATGTACATATATGCATTGCACGTGGACTTGCCTAAGAAAGGGGCTCTACCCCCCATCCGTGCAGTGTGAGCAACCGCATACAGGTAGGAGGTGTGGTCAGGCTAGTGAGGGGGATGGAGGGTCGGAAATGTCATTCTGCGCATTTGATCTTCCTTGAATCATTTGTAATAAGAATATTCGTGAATCCCTTGAGCATGAAAACATACATTTGTAAGTAAAATATTGTTCTTGAGAATGCTTTCTTTCTTCCTTTTAATATTTTAGATTAGTCTGTGTTCCCATTGTTTCCAGAGAAGAAAAAGCACTGAGGTATGTTTGCAAGGTATGTGTTCAGCAGCTTTGAGTCGTGCAGTCCTGTGGATCATCCAACTAGTGAATTTCCTGCTTTGAACAGTTAAATTTATCTTCACTGTGTGGTTTGCAGGTCTAAAGTGCTAGCAAGACTGATGAGAAAAAAAAAAATATGTATATATATTATATATCTATAGTACAGAATATCTAGAAATTGTAGTGAGATTTGATAAACTATAATCAGGGATATTTCAAATATTTAGAGATTTGAGGATGTTTCGGCAGGAATAAAACAAATCGATGGAGTGCAAGGAAGCCGATGTGCTATCTGTGAGAGACGCTGACAGCCACTTGCCCAGAGACACAGGTCGGACTAACACAAAGGCAGTGTGTGTCCCTGATGCTTCTGCATCCCAAGAGGAAAGGGAACATGTGGAAGGTGTCTATGTGGAGACCTTTGTCTGAGCCCCGATTGGGTTTGTTGCCCCTTCCCTTCTCCGGTGGCCCAGCCTGTCAGGCATGCACAGGCAAATGGGGAGTGCAACGTCACCTATCTGAAATCTTCAGGGATAAAGACATTCTCTAGCAGGAGATGTGACCCAGACACCTGCAGGGGGCCCCATAAAATGGAGAAGGCTGCCAAATCTGATCAAACTTACTTTGGTCCTGTATTTCTTTTCATGCTGTTGTATGACGTCAACATTCACTAGGATGCCAGCTACCTGTATATAATCCAGGCAAAGGAGGCGCAGGGAGACTGTATTGTAATGGGTCTGTAGCTGTTGTGAGGATGAGAAAAGCCAGCTCTAACCATGGGGAGAAGGAGACCAGCTTGAGTCGGCCGAGCGAGGGCGGCCTGAGCTCCTGGACACCTGTGAGCAACAGGTTCCAGGTGTGGAACTCGGGGCTTCACGCCCAAAGGCACGTGATGGCTTCTGTGCAGTTGTCCTCCTTGGCAAATGCCATGGAAGGTTCATGATGTGGTGAAGGGGCCCCTCCAGGGTCAGGACGGGACACTGGGACACCTTGTGGAGAAGCAGCCCAGTTGAGGGAGCACAGCCCCTTGAGAGAGCCCAGCTGGACCGAATTTGTACTCCAGTGTCCTTTGAGCCACTAAGGGTTGGGTGGTTTGCTGGGCAACCACAGGTAGCTCCCACGGGCTCCTTGCCCCGTCCTGGAGAGCAGCTTACACCGAGGGCTCAGTCCCATGCCCCATTGCTGGCGTGGCCCCTCCTGGCCTGCCTCCCCAGAGAACAGTCTGAAATGCCCCTTGATCCTTTGCAGCACGCAGAGACCCTGCTGTAGAGAGCTGACCAGGTTTCTCAGCCTCTCAGCCTTGGGAGCGTGACTTCACCCCTCGACCTCCTAGGCTGCCTGCCTCGGGAAATCCATATTCGCCAGAGCCTGTGAACTCCTTCCATGAGCCTTCAATACCATGAGCCTTCAACTCCCACCATGAGCCTTCAATAGTAATAAACTGCCCCATTCCACACGAGGAGCTTTGGTGCTCCCTCAAATTATAGCTGTCTTTGTGTGTTAACCCGCTGCATGCCCCATCCCACGAAGCAGTGGCCTCTCAGAGAAGTGGCTGAGAGGGGGACCCAGAAGAGGCTTACACCTGGGGTCTCAGATCCATTGGATGGGGAGCTCCCTGCCTGAGAACAGCACAGGCAGTTGGCAGGAAGTGAAGTTTCATCTCAGCTGGGCAGACACCATCTTGGCATCAATGACCAGTAGAAGACACGTAGCGCAGTGGGGAATGCTGAGGGCTCTGATGTCCAGTGGCCTGGGTTTAAATCCCAGCTCTACTGGGTAATAGCTTTGTGAGCTGAGTGCAGTTTTCTTATTCTCTATATGCCCCAGTTCCTTCATATGTACCTACTAGGGTTACAGTGAGGATTTGGTAAGTCTACATGTGCACAATCTTGCCAACGTCCACAACAGTAGGCATTGAAAGCCCAGAGCTCATTACTGGAGTTTGGGAGCTGTGTCCTCTCTGTTGAGGTGTACTCTGCTGCAATCTGAAAGTCCAGGTGAGGCTGAAGACAGCTGGGCTTCTCCCCAACCCAAGAGGGAGCCACACTGGGCTCCTGCACTTCCTGTTTGTTCAGAAAGCATGGCCTTCGAGAGCACCGCAGGCATGTATTTGCACGCTGATCTGTAGAGGGAACCCTAGTTATATCATTATGATTGTGAACCAGTGACTGTCCTGTCCAGGTCAATCGTTCAAGGCAAGCCTAAATGTAAACTTTTCATCTCATTGTTTTCTGGGAGGCATATTACAGAAATACTGAGTTTTTAAATGTTTCCTCCGACCAGTTAATTTTGCTCATTGCACTCCTTTCATTTCTGTTTTTCTGTCTGAATTAGTGGTCTGGGTGACCACTAATGGAGAATGAAGGTGACCGTGCATCCTGTCCCCCAGGCTCTCTCAAGCAGATGGAGGCTGCCTGTTGGGTCTGTGGCCAGTGCAGACACAGACATGGTGGCCCTGGG